>NW_027274072.1:0-138778 GCF_030028105.1 Mobula birostris
GAGTTTCAGGGCATGAGATTCAGGGCTTGAGTTTCACGGCAGGAGTTTCAGGACATGAGATTCAGGGCATGAGTTTCAGTGCAGTAACTTGAGGTCATGAGATTCAGTGCACGAGTTTCAGAGCGTAAGATTCAGGGCATGAGTTTCAGGGCATGAGTTTCAGGGCAGGAGTTTTAGGGCATGTGATTCAGGGCATGAGATTGAGTGCATGAGTTTCAGGGCAGGAGTTTTAGGGTATGTGATTTAGGGCATGAGTTTCAGGGCATGAGATTCAGGGCTTGAGTTTCAGGGCATGAGGTTCAGGGCATGAGTTTCAGGTCATGAGATTCAGGGCATGAATTTCAGTGCAGGAACTTGAGGGCATGAGATTCAGGGCATGAGTTTCAGACCATGAGATTCAGGGCATGAGATTCAGGGCATGATTTTCAGGGCAGGAGATTCAGGGCAGGTGTTTCGGTGCAGGAGTTTCAGGTCATGAGATTCAGGGCAGGAGATTCAGGGCATGAGTTTCAGGACAGGAGATTCAGGGCATGAGTTTCAGGGCGTGAGTTTCAGGGCATGAGTTTCAGGGCAGGAGTTTCAGGGCATGTGATTCAGGGCGTGAGTTTCAGGATCTGAGATTCATGGCATGAGTTTCAGTGCAGGAGTTTCAGGGCATGAGGTTCAGGGCATGAGTTTCAGGGTAGGTGATTCAGGGCAGGAGTTTCAGGACATGAGATTCAGGGCATGAGTTTCAGTGCAGGAAATTGAGGTCATGAGATTCAGTGCACGAGTTTCAGAGCGTGAAATTCAGGGCATGAGATTCAGGGCATGAGTTTCAGGGCAGGAGATTCAGGGCTGGTGTTTCAGTGCAGGAGTTTCAGAGCATGAGATTCAGGGCATGAGATTCAGGGCATGAGTTTTAGGACAGGAGATTCAGGGCATGAGTTTCAGGGCATGAGTTTCAGGGCATGAGTTTCAGGGCAGGAGTTTCAGGGCATGTAATTCAGGGCGTGAGTTTCAGGATATGAGATTCCTGGCATGAGTTTCAGTGCAGGAGTTTCAGGGCATGAGATTCAGGGCATGAGTTTCAGGGCATGAGATTCAGGGCAGGTATTTCAGGGCATGTAATTCAGGGCATGAGTTTCTGGGCAGATGATTCAGGGCAGGAGTTTTAGGGCATGTGATTCAGGGCATGAGTTTCAGTGCATGAGTTTCAGAGCAGGAGTTTCAGGGCATGAGATTCAGGGCATGAGTTTCTGGGCAGATGATTCAGGGCAGGAGTTTTAGGGCATGTGATTCAGGGCATGAGTTTCAGTGCATGAGTTTCAGGGCAGGAGTTTCAGGGTATGTGATTTAGGGCAAGAGATTCAGGGCATGAGATTCAGGGCTTGAGTTTCAGGGCATGAGGTTCAGGGCATGAGTTTCAGGGCATGAGATTCAGGGCATGAGTTCCAGTGCAGGAACTTGAGGGCATGAGATTCAGTGCAAGAGTTTTAGAGCATGAGATTCAGGGCTTCATTTTCAGGGCAGGAGATTCAGGGCAGGTGTTTCAGTGCAGGAGTTTCAGGGCACGAGTGTCAGGGCATGAGATTCAGGGCATGAGTTTCAGTGCATGAGTTTCAGGGCATGAGTTTCAGGGCAGGACTTTCAGGGCATGTGATTCAAGGCGTGAGTTTCAGGATATGAGATTCATGGCATGAGTTTCAGTGCAGGTGTTTCAGGGCATGAGATTCAGGGCATGAGTTTCAGTGCATGAGTTTGAGGGCAGGAGTTTCAAGGCATGAGATTCAGGGCATGAGTTTCAGTGCATGAGTTTGAGCGCAGGAGTTTCAGGGCATGAGATTCAGGGCATGTGTTTCAGGGCATGAGATTCAGGGCATGATTTTTAGGACAGGAGATTCAGGGCATGAGTTTCAGGGCATGAGTTTCAGGGCATGAGTTTCAGGGCATGAGGTTCAGGGCAGGAGTTTCAGGGCATGTAATTCAGGGCGTGAGTTTCAGGATATGAGATTCATGGCATGAGTTTCAGTGCAGGAGTACAAGGGCACGAGATTCGGGGCATGAGTTTCAGGGCATGAGATTCAGGGCAGGTATTTCAGGGCATGTAATTCAGGGCATGAGTTTCTGGCCAGATGATTCAGGGCAGGAGTTTTAGGGCATGTGATTCAGGGCATGAGTTTCAGTGCATGAGTTTCAGAGCAGGAGTTTCAGGGCATGAGATTCAGGGCATGAGTTTCAGGGCATGAGATTCAGGGCAGGTGTTTCAGTGCAGGAGTTTCAGGGCACGAGATTCAGGGCATGAGATTCAGAGCATGAGTTTCAGGGCATGAGTTTCAGGGCAGGAGTTTCAGGGCATGTGATTCAAGGCGTGAGTTTCAGGATATGAGATTCATGGCATGAGTTTCATTGCAGGTGTTTCAGGGCATGAGTTTCAGTGCATGAGTTTGAGGGCAGGAGTTTCAAGGCATGAGATTCAGGGCATGAGTTTCAGTGCATGAGTTTGAGGGCAGGAGTTTCAGGGCATGAGATTCAGGGCATGAGTTTCAGGGCATGAGGTTCAGGGCATGAGTTTCAGGTCATGAGATTCAGGGCATGAATTTCAGTGCAGGAACTTGATGGCATGAGATTCAGGGCATGAGTTTCAGACCATGAGATTCAGGGCATGAGATTCAGGGCATGATTTTCAGGGCAGGAGATTCAGGGCAGGTGTTTCGGTGCAGGAGTTTCAGGTCATGAGATTCAGGGCAGGAGATTCAGTGCATGAGTTTCAGGACAGGAGATTCAGGGCATGAGTTTCAGGGCATGAGTTTCAGGGCATGAGTTTCAGGGCAGGAGTTTCAGGGCATGTGATTCAGGGCGTGAGTTTCAGGATCTGAGATTCATGGCATGAGTTTCAGTGCAGGAGTTTCAGGGCATGAGATTCAGGGCATGAGTTTCAGGGTAGGTGATTCAGGGCAGGAGTTTCAGGACATGAGATTCAGGGCATGAGTTTCAGTGCAGGAAATTGAGGTCATGAGATTCAGTGCACGAGTTTCAGAGCGTGAGATTCAGGGCATGAGATTCAGGGCATGAGTTTCAGGACATGAGATTCAGGGCATGAGTTTCAGTGCAGGAAATTGAGGTCATGAGATTCAGTGCACGAGTTTCAGAGCGTGAGATTCAGGGCATGAGATTCAGGGCATGAGATTCAGGGCATGAGATTCAGGGCATGAGTTTTAGGACAGGAGATTCAGGGCATGAGTTTCAGGGCATGAGTTTCAGGGCAGGAGTTTCAGGGCATGTAATTCAGGGCGTGAGTTTCAGGATATGAGATTCCTGGCATGAGTTTCAGTGCAGGAGTTTCAGGGCATGAGATTCAGGGCATGAGTTTCAGGGCATGAGATTCAGGGCAGGTATTTCAGGGCATGTAATTCAGGGCATGAGTTTCTGGGCAGATGATTCAGGGCAGGAGTTTTAGGGCATGTGATTCAGGGCATGAGTTTCAGTGCATGAGTTTCAGAGCAGGAGTTTCAGGGCATGAGATTCAGGGCATGAGTTTCTGGGCAGATGATTCAGGGCAGGAGTTTTAGGGCATGTGATTCAGGGCATGAGTTTCAGTGCATGAGTTTCAGGGCAGGAGTTTCAGGGTATGTGATTTAGGGCAAGAGATTCAGGGCATGAGATTCAGGGCTTGAGTTTCAGGGCATGAGGTTCAGGGCATGAGTTTCAGGGCATGAGATTCAGGGCATGAGTTCCAGTGCAGGAACTTGAGGGCATGAGATTCAGTGCAAGAGTTTTAGAGCATGAGATTCAGGGCTTCATTTTCAGGGCAGGAGATTCAGGGCAGGTGTTTCAGTGCAGGAGTTTCAGGGCACGAGTGTCAGGGCAGGAGTTTCAGGGCATGTAATTCAGGGCGTGAGTTTCAGGATATGAGATTCCTGGCATGAGTTTCAGTGCAGGAGTTTCAGGGCATGAGATTCAGGGCATGAGTTTCAGGGCATGAGATTCAGGGCAGGTATTTCAGGGCATGTAATTCAGGGCATGAGTTTCTGGGCAGATGATTCAGGGCAGGAGTTTTAGGGCATGTGATTCAGGGCATGAGTTTCAGTGCATGAGTTTCAGAGCAGGAGTTTCAGGGCATGAGATTCAGGGCATGAGTTTCTGGGCAGATGATTCAGGGCAGGAGTTTTAGGGCATGTGATTCAGGGCATGAGTTTCAGTGCATGAGTTTCAGGGCAGGAGTTTCAGGGTATGTGATTTAGGGCAAGAGATTCAGGGCATGAGATTCAGGGCTTGAGTTTCAGGGCATGAGGTTCAGGGCATGAGTTTCAGGGCATGAGATTCAGGGCATGAGTTCCAGTGCAGGAACTTGAGGGCATGAGATTCAGTGCAAGAGTTTTAGAGCATGAGATTCAGGGCTTCATTTTCAGGGCAGGAGATTCAGGGCAGGTGTTTCAGTGCAGGAGTTTCAGGGCACGAGTGTCAGGGCATGAGATTCAGGGCATGAGTTTCAGTGCATGAGTTTCAGGGCATGAGTTTCAGGGCAGGACTTTCAGGGCATGTGATTCAAGGCGTGAGTTTCAGGATATGAGATTCATGGCATGAGTTTCAGTGCAGGTGTTTCAGGGCATGAGATTCAGGGCATGAGTTTCAGTGCATGAGTTTGAGGGCAGGAGTTTCAAGGCATGAGATTCAGGGCATGAGTTTCAGTGCATGAGTTTGAGCGCAGGAGTTTCAGGGCATGAGATTCAGGGCATGTGTTTCAGGGCATGAGATTCAGGGCATGATTTTTAGGACAGGAGATTCAGGGCATGAGTTTCAGGGCATGAGTTTCAGGGCATGAGTTTCAGGGCATGAGGTTCAGGGCAGGAGTTTCAGGGCATGTAATTCAGGGCGTGAGTTTCAGGATATGAGATTCATGGCATGAGTTTCAGTGCAGGAGTACAAGGGCACGAGATTCGGGGCATGAGTTTCAGGGCATGAGATTCAGGGCAGGTATTTCAGGGCATGTAATTCAGGGCATGAGTTTCTGGCCAGATGATTCAGGGCAGGAGTTTTAGGGCATGTGATTCAGGGCATGAGTTTCAGTGCATGAGTTTCAGAGCAGGAGTTTCAGGGCATGAGATTCAGGGCATGAGTTTCAGGGCATGAGATTCAGGGCAGGTGTTTCAGTGCAGGAGTTTCAGGGCACGAGATTCAGGGCATGAGATTCAGAGCATGAGTTTCAGGGCATGAGTTTCAGGGCAGGAGTTTCAGGGCATGTGATTCAAGGCGTGAGTTTCAGGATATGAGATTCATGGCATGAGTTTCATTGCAGGTGTTTCAGGGCATGAGTTTCAGTGCATGAGTTTGAGGGCAGGAGTTTCAAGGCATGAGATTCAGGGCATGAGTTTCAGTGCATGAGTTTGAGGGCAGGAGTTTCAGGGCATGAGATTCAGGGCATGAGTTTCAGGGCATGAGGTTCAGGGCATGAGTTTCAGGTCATGAGATTCAGGGCATGAATTTCAGTGCAGGAACTTGATGGCATGAGATTCAGGGCATGAGTTTCAGACCATGAGATTCAGGGCATGAGATTCAGGGCATGATTTTCAGGGCAGGAGATTCAGGGCAGGTGTTTCGGTGCAGGAGTTTCAGGTCATGAGATTCAGGGCAGGAGATTCAGTGCATGAGTTTCAGGACAGGAGATTCAGGGCATGAGTTTCAGGGCATGAGTTTCAGGGCATGAGTTTCAGGGCAGGAGTTTCAGGGCATGTGATTCAGGGCGTGAGTTTCAGGATCTGAGATTCATGGCATGAGTTTCAGTGCAGGAGTTTCAGGGCATGAGATTCAGGGCATGAGTTTCAGGGTAGGTGATTCAGGGCAGGAGTTTCAGGACATGAGATTCAGGGCATGAGTTTCAGTGCAGGAAATTGAGGTCATGAGATTCAGTGCACGAGTTTCAGAGCGTGAGATTCAGGGCATGAGATTCAGGGCATGAGTTTCAGGACATGAGATTCAGGGCATGAGTTTCAGTGCAGGAAATTGAGGTCATGAGATTCAGTGCACGAGTTTCAGAGCGTGAGATTCAGGGCATGAGATTCAGGGCATGAGATTCAGGGCATGAGATTCAGGGCATGAGTTTTAGGACAGGAGATTCAGGGCATGAGTTTCAGGGCATGAGTTTCAGGGCATGAGTTTCAGGGCAGGAGTTTCAGGGCATGTAATTCAGGGCGTGAGTTTCAGGATATGAGATTCCTGGCATGAGTTTCAGTGCAGGAGTTTCAGGGCATGAGATTCAGGGCATGAGTTTCAGGGCATGAGATTCAGGGCAGGTATTTCAGGGCATGTAATTCAGGGCATGAGTTTCTGGGCAGATGATTCAGGGCAGGAGTTTTAGGGCATGTGATTCAGGGCATGAGTTTCAGTGCATGAGTTTCAGGGCAGGAGTTTCAGGGCATGAGATTCAGGGCATGAGTTTCTGGGCAGATGATTCAGGGCAGGAGTTTTAGGGCATGTGATTCAGGGCATGAGTTTCAGTGCATGAGTTTCAGGGCAGGAGTTTCAGGGTATGTGATTTAGGGCAAGAGATTCAGGGCATGAGATTCAGGGCTTGAGTTTCAGGGCATGAGGTTCAGGGCATGAGTTTCAGGGCATGAGATTCAGGGCATGAGTTCCAGTGCAGGAACTTGAGGGCATGAGATTCAGTGCAAGAGTTTTAGAGCATGAGATTCAGGGCTTCATTTTCAGGGCAGGAGATTCAGGGCAGGTGTTTCAGTGCAGGAGTTTCAGGGCACGAGTGTCAGGGCAGGAGTTTCAGGGCATGTAATTCAGGGCGTGAGTTTCAGGATATGAGATTCCTGGCATGAGTTTCAGTGCAGGAGTTTCAGGGCATGAGATTCAGGGCATGAGTTTCAGGGCATGAGATTCAGGGCAGGTATTTCAGGGCATGTAATTCAGGGCATGAGTTTCTGGGCAGATGATTCAGGGCAGGAGTTTTAGGGCATGTGATTCAGGGCATGAGTTTCAGTGCATGAGTTTCAGAGCAGGAGTTTCAGGGCATGAGATTCAGGGCATGAGTTTCTGGGCAGATGATTCAGGGCAGGAGTTTTAGGGCATGTGATTCAGGGCATGAGTTTCAGTGCATGAGTTTCAGGGCAGGAGTTTCAGGGTATGTGATTTAGGGCAAGAGATTCAGGGCATGAGATTCAGGGCTTGAGTTTCAGGGCATGAGGTTCAGGGCATGAGTTTCAGGGCATGAGATTCAGGGCATGAGTTCCAGTGCAGGAACTTGAGGGCATGAGATTCAGTGCAAGAGTTTTAGAGCATGAGATTCAGGGCTTCATTTTCAGGGCAGGAGATTCAGGGCAGGTGTTTCAGTGCAGGAGTTTCAGGGCACGAGTGTCAGGGCATGAGATTCAGGGCATGAGTTTCAGTGCATGAGTTTCAGGGCATGAGTTTCAGGGCAGGACTTTCAGGGCATGTGATTCAAGGCGTGAGTTTCAGGATATGAGATTCATGGCATGAGTTTCAGTGCAGGTGTTTCAGGGCAGGAGTTTCAAGGCATGAGATTCAGGGCATGAGTTTCAGTGCATGAGTTTGAGCGCAGGAGTTTCAGGGCATGAGATTCAGGGCATGAGTTTCAGGGCATGAGATTCAGGGCATGATTTTTAGGACAGGAGATTCAGGGCATGAGTTTCAGGGCATGAGTTTCAGGGCATGAGTTTCAGGGCATGAGGTTCAGGGCAGGAGTTTCAGGGCATGTAATTCAGGGCGTGAGTTTCAGGATATGAGATTCATGGCATGAGTTTCAGTGCAGGAGTACAAGGGCACGAGATTCGGGGCATGAGTTTCAGGGCATGAGATTCAGGGCAGGTATTTCAGGGCATGTAATTCAGGGCATGAGTTTCTGGCCAGATGATTCAGGGCAGGAGTTTTAGGGAATGTGATTCAGGGCATGAGTTTCAGTGCATGAGTTTCAGAGCAGGAGTTTCAGGGCATGAGATTCAGGGCATGAGTTTCAGGGCATGAGATTCAGGGCAGGTGTTTCAGTGCAGGAGTTTCAGGGCACGAGATTCAGGGCATGAGATTCAGAGCATGAGTTTCAGGGCATGAGTTTCAGGGCAGGAGTTTCAGGGCATGTGATTCAAGGCGTGAGTTTCAGGATATGAGATTCATGGCATGAGTTTCATTGCAGGTGTTTCAGGGCATGAGTTTCAGTGCATGAGTTTGAGGGCAGGAGTTTCAAGGCATGAGATTCAGGGCATGAGTTTCAGTGCATGAGTTTGAGGGCAGGAGTTTCAGGGCATGAGATTCAGGGCATGAGTTTCAGGGCATGAGATTCAGGGCATGAGTTTCAGGGCATGAGATTCAAGGCAGGTATTTCAGGGCATGTAATTCAGGGCATGAGTTTCTGTCAGATGATTCAGGGCAGGAATTTTAGGGCATGTGATTCAGGGCATGAGTTTCAGTGCATGAGTCTCAGGGCAGTAGTTTCAGGGTATGTGATTTATGGCATGAGTTTCAGGGCATGAGATTCAGGCTTGAGTTTCACGGCAGGAGTTTCAGGACATGAGATTCAGGGCATGAGTTTCAATGCAGTAACTTGAGGTCATGAGATTCAGTGCACGAGTTTCAGAGCGTAAGATTCAGGGCATGAGTTTCAGGGCATGAGTTTCAGGGCAGGAGTTTTAGGGCATGTGATTCAGGGCATGAGATTGAGTGCATGAGTTTCAGGGCAGGAGTTTTAGGGTATGTGATTTAGGGCATGAGTTTCAGGGCATGAGATTCAGGGCTTGAGTTTCAGGGCATGAGGTTCAGGGCATGAGTTTCAGGTCATGAGATTCAGGGCATGAATTTCAGTGCAGGAACTTGAGGGCATGAGATTCAGGGCATGAGTTTCAGACCATGAGATTCAGGGCATGAGATTCAGGGCATGATTTTCAGGGCAGGAGATTCAGGGCAGGTGTTTCGGTGCAGGAGTTGCAGGTCATGAGATTCAGGGCAGGAGATTCAGGGCATGAGTTTCAGGACAGGAGATTCAGGGCATGAGTTTCAGGGCATGAGTTTCAGGGCATGAGTTTCAGGGCAGGAGTTTCAGGGCATGTGATTCAGGGCGTGAGTTTCAGGATCTGAGATTCATGGCATGAGTTTCAGTGCAGGAGTTTCAGGGCATGAGATTCAGGGCATGAGTTTCAGGGTAGGTGATTCAGGGCAGGAGTTTCAGGACATGAGATTCAGGGCATGAGTTTCAGTGCAGGAAATTGAGGTCATGAGATTCAGTGCACGAGTTTCAGAGCGTGAGATTCAGGGCATGAGATTCAGGGCATGAGTTTCAGGGCAGGAGATTCAGGGCTGGTGTTTCAGTGCAGGAGTTTCAGAGCATGAGATTCAGGGCATGAGATTCAGGGCATGAGTTTTAGGACAGGAGATTCAGGGCATGAGTTTCAGGGCATGAGTTTCAGGGCATGAGTTTCAGGGCAGGAGTTTCAGGGCATGTAATTCAGGGCGTGAGTTTCAGGATATGAGATTCCTGGCATGAGTTTCAGTGCAGGAGTTTCAGGGCATGAGATTCAGGGCATGAGTTTCAGGGCATGAGATTCAGGGCAGGTATTTCAGGGCATGTAATTCAGGGCATGAGTTTCTGGGCAGATGATTCAGGGCAGGAGTTTTAGGGCATGTGATTCAGGGCATGAGTTTCAGTGCATGAGTTTCAGAGCAGGAGTTTCAGGGCATGAGATTCAGGGCATGAGTTTCTGGGCAGATGATTCAGGGCAGGAGTTTTAGGGCATGTGATTCAGGGCATGAGTTTCAGTGCATGAGTTTCAGGGCAGGAGTTTCAGGGTATGTGATTTAGGGCAAGAGATTCAGGGCATGAGATTCAGGGCTTGAGTTTCAGGGCATGAGGTTCAGGGCATGAGTTTCAGGGCATGAGATTCAGGGCATGAGTTCCAGTGCAGGAACTTGAGGGCATGAGATTAAGTGCAAGAGTTTTAGAGCATGAGATTCAGGGCTTCATTTTCAGGGCAGGTGATTCAGGGCAGGTGTTTCAGTGCAGGAGTTTCAGGGCACGAGTGTCAGGGCATGAGATTCAGGGCATGAGTTTCAGTGCATGAGTTTCAGGGCATGAGTTTCAGGGCAGGACTTTCAGGGCATGTGATTCAAGGCGTGAGTTTCAGGATATGAGATTCATGGCATGAGTTTCAGTGCAGGTGTTTCAGGGCATGAGATTCAGGGCATGAGATTCAGTGCATGAGTTTGAGGGCAGGAGTTTCAAGGCATGAGATTCAGGGCATGAGTTTCAGTGCATGAGTTTGAGCGCAGGAGTTTCAGGGCATGAGATTCAGGGCATGAGTTTCAGGGCATGAGATTCAGGGCATGATTTTTAGGACAGGAGATTCAGGGCATGAGTTTCAGGGCATGAGTTTCAGGGCATGAGTTTCAGGGCATGAGGTTCAGGGCAGGAGTTTCAGGGCATGTAATTCAGGGCGTGAGTTTCAGGATATGAGATTCATGGCATGAGTTTCAGTGCAGGAGTACAAGGGCACGAGATTCGGGGCATGAGTTTCAGGGCATGAGATTCAGGGCAGGTATTTCAGGGCATGTAATTCAGGGCATGAGTTTCTGGCCAGATGATTCAGGGCAGGAGTTTTAGGGAATGTGATTCAGGGCATGAGTTTCAGTGCATGAGTTTCAGAGCAGGAGTTTCAGGGCATGAGATTCAGGGCATGAGTTTCAGGGCATGAGATTCAGGGCAGGTGTTTCAGTGCAGGAGTTTCAGGGCACGAGATTCAGGGCATGAGATTCAGAGCATGAGTTTCAGGGCATGAGTTTCAGGGCAGGAGTTTCAGGGCATGTGATTCAAGGCGTGAGTTTCAGGATATGAGATTCATGGCATGAGTTTCATTGCAGGTGTTTCAGGGCATGAGTTTCAGTGCATGAGTTTGAGGGCAGGAGTTTCAAGGCATGAGATTCAGGGCATGAGTTTCAGTGCATGAGTTTGAGGGCAGGAGTTTCAGGGCATGAGATTCAGGGCATGAGTTTCAGGGCATGAGATTCAGGGCATGAGTTTCAGGGCATGAGATTCAAGGCAGGTATTTCAGGGCATGTAATTCAGGGCATGAGTTTCTGTCAGATGATTCAGGGCAGGAATTTTAGGGCATGTGATTCAGGGCATGAGTTTCAGTGCATGAGTCTCAGGGCAGTAGTTTCAGGGTATGTGATTTATGGCATGAGTTTCAGGGCATGAGATTCAGGGCTTGAGTTTCACGGCAGGAGTTTCAGGACATGAGATTCAGGGCATGAGTTTCAATGCAGTAACTTGAGGTCATGAGATTCAGTGCACGAGTTTCAGAGCGTAAGATTCAGGGCATGAGTTTCAGGGCATGAGTTTCAGGGCAGGAGTTTTAGGGCATGTGATTCAGGGCATGAGATTGAGTGCATGAGTTTCAGGGCAGGAGTTTTAGGGTATGTGATTTAGGGCATGAGTTTCAGGGCATGAGATTCAGGGCTTGAGTTTCAGGGCATGAGGTTCAGGGCATGAGTTTCAGGTCATGAGATTCAGGGCATGAATTTCAGTGCAGGAACTTGAGGGCATGAGATTCAGGGCATGAGTTTCAGACCATGAGATTCAGGGCATGAGATTCAGGGCATGATTTTCAGGGCAGGAGATTCAGGGCAGGTGTTTCGGTGCAGGAGTTGCAGGTCATGAGATTCAGGGCAGGAGATTCAGGGCATGAGTTTCAGGACAGGAGATTCAGGGCATGAGTTTCAGGGCATGAGTTTCAGGGCATGAGTTTCAGGGCAGGAGTTTCAGGGCATGTGATTCAGGGCGTGAGTTTCAGGATCTGAGATTCATGGCATGAGTTTCAGTGCAGGAGTTTCAGGGCATGAGATTCAGGGCATGAGTTTCAGGGTAGGTGATTCAGGGCAGGAGTTTCAGGACATGAGATTCAGGGCATGAGTTTCAGTGCAGGAAATTGAGGTCATGAGATTCAGTGCACGAGTTTCAGAGCGTGAGATTCAGGGCATGAGATTCAGGGCATGAGTTTCAGGGCAGGAGATTCAGGGCTGGTGTTTCAGTGCAGGAGTTTCAGAGCATGAGATTCAGGGCATGAGATTCAGGGCATGAGTTTTAGGACAGGAGATTCAGGGCATGAGTTTCAGGGCATGAGTTTCAGGGCATGAGTTTCAGGGCAGGAGTTTCAGGGCATGTAATTCAGGGCGTGAGTTTCAGGATATGAGATTCCTGGCATGAGTTTCAGTGCAGGAGTTTCAGGGCATGAGATTCAGGGCATGAGTTTCAGGGCATGAGATTCAGGGCAGGTATTTCAGGGCATGTAATTCAGGGCATGAGTTTCTGGGCAGATGATTCAGGGCAGGAGTTTTAGGGCATGTGATTCAGGGCATGAGTTTCAGTGCATGAGTTTCAGAGCAGGAGTTTCAGGGCATGAGATTCAGGGCATGAGTTTCTGGGCAGATGATTCAGGGCAGGAGTTTTAGGGCATGTGATTCAGGGCATGAGTTTCAGTGCATGAGTTTCAGGGCAGGAGTTTCAGGGTATGTGATTTAGGGCAAGAGATTCAGGGCATGAGATTCAGGGCTTGAGTTTCAGGGCATGAGGTTCAGGGCATGAGTTTCAGGGCATGAGATTCAGGGCATGAGTTCCAGTGCAGGAACTTGAGGGCATGAGATTAAGTGCAAGAGTTTTAGAGCATGAGATTCAGGGCTTCATTTTCAGGGCAGGTGATTCAGGGCAGGTGTTTCAGTGCAGGAGTTTCAGGGCACGAGTGTCAGGGCATGAGATTCAGGGCATGAGTTTCAGTGCATGAGTTTCAGGGCATGAGTTTCAGGGCAGGACTTTCAGGGCATGTGATTCAAGGCGTGAGTTTCAGGATATGAGATTCATGGCATGAGTTTCAGTGCAGGTGTTTCAGGGCATGAGATTCAGGGCATGAGTTTCAGTGCATGAGTTTGAGGGCAGGAGTTTCAAGGCATGAGATTCAGGGCATGAGTTTCAGTGCATGAGTTTGAGCGCAGGAGTTTCAGGGCATGAGATTCAGGGCATGAGTTTCAGGGCATGAGATTCAGGGCATGATTTTTAGGACAGGAGATTCAGGGCATGAGTTTCAGGGCATGAGTTTCAGGGCATGAGTTTCAGGGCATGAGGTTCAGGGCAGGAGTTTCAGGGCATGTAATTCAGGGCGTGAGTTTCAGGATATGAGATTCATGGCATGAGTTTCAGTGCAGGAGTACAAGGGCACGAGATTCGGGGCATGAGTTTCAGGGCATGAGATTCAGGGCAGGTATTTCAGGGCATGTAATTCAGGGCATGAGTTTCTGGCCAGATGATTCAGGGCAGGAGTTTTAGGGCATGTGATTCAGGGCATGAGTTTCAGTGCATGAGTTTCAGAGCAGGAGTTTCAGGGCATGAGATTCAGGGCATGAGTTTCAGGGCATGAGATTCAGGGCAGGTGTTTCAGTGCAGGAGTTTCAGGGCACGAGATTCAGGGCATGAGATTCAGAGCATGAGTTTCAGGGCATGAGTTTCAGGGCAGGAGTTTCAGGGCATGTGATTCAAGGCGTGAGTTTCAGGATATGAGATTCATGGCATGAGTTTCATTGCAGGTGTTTCAGGGCATGAGTTTCAGTGCATGAGTTTGAGGGCAGGAGTTTCAAGGCATGAGATTCAGGGCATGAGTTTCAGTGCATGAGTTTGAGGGCAGGAGTTTCAGGGCATGAGATTCAGGGCATGAGTTTCAGGGCATGACATTCAGGGCAGGTATTTCAGGGCATGTAATTCAGGGCATGAGTTTCTGGGCAGCTGATTCAGGGCAGGAGTTTTAGGGCATGTGATTCAGGGCATGAGTTTCAGTGCATGAGTTTCAGGGCAGGAGTTTCAGGGTATGTGATTTAGAGCATGAGTTTCAGGGCATGAGATTCAGGGCTTGAGTTTCAGGGCATGAGGTTCAGGGCATGAGTTTCAGGGCATGAGATTCAGGACATGAGTTTCAGTGCAGGAACTTGACGGCATGAGATTCAGTGCACGAGTTTCAGAGCATGAGATTCAGGGCATGAGATTCAGGGCATGAGTTTCAGGGCATGAGATTCAGGGCAGGTATTTCAGGGCATGTAATTCAGGGCATGAGTTTCTGGGCAGATGATTCAGGGCAGGAATTTTAGTGCATGTGATTCAGGGCATGAGTTTCAGTGCATGAGTTTCAGGGCAGTAGTTTCAGGGTATGTGATTCAGGGCTTGAGTTTCAGGGCATGAGATTCAGGGCATGAGATTCAGGGCATGAGTTTCAGGACAGGAGTTTCAGGGCATGAGTTTCAGGGCAGGAGTTTCAGGGCATGAGATTCAGGGCATGAGTTTCAGGGTAGGTGATTCAGGGCATGAGTTTCAGTGCAGGAACTTGAGGTCATGAGATTCAGTGCACGAGTTTCAAAGCATGAGATTCAGGGCATGAGATTCAGGGCATGAGTTTCAGGGCAGGAGATTCAGGGCAGGTGCTTCAGTGCAGGAGTTTCAGGGCATGAGATTCAGGGCATGAGTTTCAGGGCATGAGTTTCAGGGCAGGAGTTTCAGGGCATGTAATTCAGGTCGTGAGTTTCAGGATATTATATTCATGGCATGAGTTTCAGTGCAGGAGTTTCAGGGCATGAGATTCAGGGCGTGAGTTTCAGGGCATGAGATTCAGGGCAGGTATTTCAGGGCATGTAATTCACGGCATGAGTTTCTGGGCAGATGATTCAGGGCAGGAGTTTTAGGGCATGTGATTCAGGGCATGAGTTTCAGTGCATGAGTTTCAGTGCAGGAGTTTCAGGGCATGAGACTCAGGGCATGAGTTTCAGGGCATGAGATTCAGGGCAGGTATTTCAGGGCATGTAATACAGGGCATGAGTTTCTGGGCAGATGATTCAGGGCAGGAGTTTTAGGGCATGTGATTCAGGGCATGAGTTTCAGTGCATGAGTTTCAGTGCAGGAGTTTCAGGGCATGAGACTCAGGGCATGAGATTCAGGGCATGAGTTTCAGGGCATGAGATTCAGGGCAGGTATTTCAGGGCATGTAATTCAGGGCATGAGTTTCTGGGCAGATGATTCAGGGCAGGAGTTTTAGGGCATGTGATTCAGGGCATGAGTTTCAGTGCATGAGTTTCAGAGCAGGAGTTTCAGGGCATGAGATTCAGGGCATGAGTTTCTGGGCAGATGATTCAGGGCAGGAGTTTTAGGGCATGTGATTCAGGGCATGAGTTTCAGTGCATGAGTTTCAGGGCAGGAGTTTCAGGGTATGTGATTTAGGGCAAGAGATTCAGGGCATGAGATTCAGGGCTTGAGTTTCAGGGCATGAGGTTCAGGGCATGAGTTTCAGGGCATGAGATTCAGGGCATGAGTTCCAGTGCAGGAACTTGAGGGCATGAGATTCAGTGCAAGAGTTTTAGAGCATGAGATTCAGGGCTTCATTTTCAGGGCAGGAGATTCAGGGCAGGTGTTTCAGTGCAGGAGTTTCAGGGCACGAGTGTCAGGGCATGAGATTCAGGGCATGAGTTTCAGTGCATGAGTTTCAGGGCATGAGTTTCAGGGCAGGACTTTCAGGGCATGTGATTCAAGGCGTGAGTTTCAGGATATGAGATTCATGGCATGAGTTTCAGTGCAGGTGTTTCAGGGCAGGAGTTTCAAGGCATGAGATTCAGGGCATGAGTTTCAGTGCATGAGTTTGAGCGCAGGAGTTTCAGGGCATGAGATTCAGGGCATGAGTTTCAGGGCATGAGATTCAGGGCATGATTTTTAGGACAGGAGATTCAGGGCATGAGTTTCAGGGCATGAGTTTCAGGGCATGAGTTTCAGGGCATGAGGTTCAGGGCAGGAGTTTCAGGGCATGTAATTCAGGGCGTGAGTTTCAGGATATGAGATTCATGGCATGAGTTTCAGTGCAGGAGTACAAGGGCACGAGATTCGGGGCATGAGTTTCAGGGCATGAGATTCAGGGCAGGTATTTCAGGGCATGTAATTCAGGGCATGAGTTTCTGGCCAGATGATTCAGGGCAGGAGTTTTAGGGAATGTGATTCAGGGCATGAGTTTCAGTGCATGAGTTTCAGAGCAGGAGTTTCAGGGCATGAGATTCAGGGCATGAGTTTCAGGGCATGAGATTCAGGGCAGGTGTTTCAGTGCAGGAGTTTCAGGGCACGAGATTCAGGGCATGAGATTCAGAGCATGAGTTTCAGGGCATGAGTTTCAGGGCAGGAGTTTCAGGGCATGTGATTCAAGGCGTGAGTTTCAGGATATGAGATTCATGGCATGAGTTTCATTGCAGGTGTTTCAGGGCATGAGTTTCAGTGCATGAGTTTGAGGGCAGGAGTTTCAAGGCATGAGATTCAGGGCATGAGTTTCAGTGCATGAGTTTGAGGGCAGGAGTTTCAGGGCATGAGATTCAGGGCATGAGTTTCAGGGCATGAGATTCAGGGCATGAGTTTCAGGGCATGAGATTCAAGGCAGGTATTTCAGGGCATGTAATTCAGGGCATGAGTTTCTGTCAGATGATTCAGGGCAGGAATTTTAGGGCATGTGATTCAGGGCATGAGTTTCAGTGCATGAGTCTCAGGGCAGTAGTTTCAGGGTATGTGATTTATGGCATGAGTTTCAGGGCATGAGATTCAGGGCTTGAGTTTCAGGGCATGAGGTTCAGGGCATGAGTTTCAGGTCATGAGATTCAGGGCATGAATTTCAGTGCAGGAACTTGAGGGCATGAGATTCAGGGCATGAGTTTCAGACCATGAGATTCAGGGCATGAGATTCAGGGCATGATTTTCAGGGGAGGAGATTCAGGGCAGGTGTTTCGGTGCAGGAGTTGCAGGTCATGAGATTCAGGGCAGGAGATTCAGGGCATGAGTTTCAGGACAGGAGATTCAGGGCATGAGTTTCAGGGCATGAGTTTCAGGGCATGAGTTTCAGGGCAGGAGTTTCAGGGCATGTGATTCAGGGCGTGAGTTTCAGGATCTGAGATTCATGGCATGAGTTTCAGTGCAGGAGTTTCAGGGCATGAGATTCAGGGCATGAGTTTCAGGGTAGGTGATTCAGGGCAGGAGTTTCAGGACATGAGATTCAGGGCATGAGTTTCAGTGCAGGAAATTGAGGTCATGAGATTCAGTGCACGAGTTTCAGAGCGTGAGATTCAGGGCATGAGATTCAGGGCATGAGTTTCAGGGCAGGAGATTCAGGGCTGGTGTTTCAGTGCAGGAGTTTCAGAGCATGAGATTCAGGGCATGAGATTCAGGGCATGAGTTTTAGGACAGGAGATTCAGGGCATGAGTTTCAGGGCATGAGTTTCAGGGCAGGAGTTTCAGGGCATGTAATTCAGGGCGTGAGTTTCAGGATATGAGATTCCTGGCATGAGTTTCAGTGCAGGAGTTTCAGGGCATGAGATTCAGGGCATGAGTTTCAGGGCATGAGATTCAGGGCAGGTATTTCAGGGCATGTAATTCAGGGCATGAGTTTCTGGGCAGATGATTCAGGGCAGGAGTTTTAGGGCATGTGATTCAGGGCATGAGTTTCAGTGCATGAGTTTCAGAGCAGGAGTTTCAGGGCATGAGATTCAGGGCATGAGTTTCTGGGCAGATGATTCAGGGCAGGAGTTTTAGGGCATGTGATTCAGGGCATGAGTTTCAGTGCATGAGTTTCAGGGCAGGAGTTTCAGGGTATGTGATTTAGGGCAAGAGATTCAGGGCATGAGATTCAGGGCTTGAGTTTCAGGGCATGAGGTTCAGGGCATGAGTTTCAGGGCATGAGATTCAGGGCATGAGTTCCAGTGCAGGAACTTGAGGGCATGAGATTCAGTGCAAGAGTTTTAGAGCATGAGCTTCAGGGCTTCATTTTCAGGGCAGGTGATTCAGGGCAGGTGTTTCAGTGCAGGAGTTTCAGGGCACGAGTGTCAGGGCATGAGATTCAGGGCATGAGTTTCAGTGCATGAGTTTCAGGGCATGAGTTTCAGGGCAGGTCTTTCAGGGCATGTGATTCAAGGCGTGAGTTTCAGGATATGAGATTCATGGCATGAGTTTCAGTGCAGGTGTTTCAGGGCATGAGATTCAGGGCATGAGTTTCAGTGCATGAGTTTGAGGGCAGGAGTTTCAAGGCATGAGATTCAGGGCATGAGTTTCAGTGCATGAGTTTGAGCGCAGGAGTTTCAGGGCATGAGATTCAGGGCATGAGTTTCAGGGCATGAGATTCAGGGCATGATTTTTAGGACAGGAGATTCAGGGCATGAGTTTCAGGGCATGAGTTTCAGGGCATGAGTTTCAGGGCATGAGGTTCAGGGCAGGAGTTTCAGGGCATGTAATTCAGGGCGTGAGTTTCAGGATATGAGATTCATGGCATGAGTTTCAGTGCAGGAGTACAAGGGCACGAGATTCGGGGCATGAGTTTCAGGGCATGAGATTCAGGGCAGGTATTTCAGGGCATGTAATTCAGGGCATGAGTTTCTGGCCAGATGATTCAGGGCAGGAGTTTTAGGGCATGTGATTCAGGGCATGAGTTTCAGTGCATGAGTTTCAGAGCAGGAGTTTCAGGGTATCAGATTCAGGGCATGAGTTTCAGGGCATGAGATTCAGGGCAGGTGTTTCAGTGCAGGAGTTTCAGGGCACGAGATTCAGGGCATGAGATTCAGAGCATGAGTTTCAGGGCATGAGTTTCAGGGCAGGAGTTTCAGGGCATGTGATTCAAGGCGTGAGTTTCAGGATATGAGATTCATGGCATGAGTTTCATTGCAGGTGTTTCAGGGCATGAGTTTCAGTGCATGAGTTTGAGGGCAGGAGTTTCAAGGCATGAGATTCAGGGCATGAGTTTCAGTGCATGAGTTTGAGGGCAGGAGTTTCAGGGCATGAGATTCAGGGCATGAGTTTCAGGGCATGACATTCAGGGCAGGTATTTCAGGGCATGTAATTCAGGGCATGAGTTTCTGGGCAGCTGATTCAGGGCAGGAGTTTTAGGGCATGTGATTCAGGGCATGAGTTTCAGTGCATGAGTTTCAGGGCAGGAGTTTCAGGGTATGTGATTTAGAGCATGAGTTTCAGGGCATGAGATTCAGGGCTTGAGTTTCAGGGCATGAGGTTCAGGGCATGAGTTTCAGGGCATGAGATTCAGGGCATGAGTTTCAGTGCAGGAACTTGAGGGCATGAGATTCAGTGCACGAGTTTCAGAGCATGAGATTCAGGGCATGAGATTCAGGGCATGAGTTTCAGGGCATGAGATTCAGGGCAGGTATTTCAGGGCATGTAATTCAGGGCATGAGTTTCTGGGCAGATGATTCAGGGCAGGAATTTTAGTGCATGTGATTCAGGGCATGAGTTTCAGTGCATGAGTTTCAGGGCAGTAGTTTCAGGGTATGTGATTCAGGGCTTGAGTTTCAGGGCATGAGATTCAGGGCATGAGATTCAGGGCATGAGTTTCAGGACAGGAGTTTCAGGGCATGAGTTTCAGGGCAGGAGTTTCAGGGCATGAGATTCAGGGCATGAGTTTCAGGGTAGGTGATTCAGGGCATGAGTTTCAGTGCAGGAACTTGAGGTCATGAGATTCAGTGCACGAGTTTCAAAGCATGAGATTCAGGGCATGAGATTCAGGGCATGAGTTTCAGGGCAGGAGATTCAGGGCAGGTGCTTCAGTGCAGGAGTTTCAGGGCATGAGATTCAGGGCATGAGTTTCAGGGCATGAGTTTCAGGGCAGGAGTTTCAGGGCATGTAATTCAGGTCGTGAGTTTCAGGATATTATATTCATGGCATGAGTTTCAGTGCAGGAGTTTCAGGGCATGAGATTCAGGGCGTGAGTTTCAGGGCATGAGATTCAGGGCAGGTATTTCAGGGCATGTAATTCACGGCATGAGTTTCTGGGCAGATGATTCAGGGCAGGAGTTTTAGGGCATGTGATTCAGGGCATGAGTTTCAGTGCATGAGTTTCAGTGCAGGAGTTTCAGGGCATGAGACTCAGGGCATGAGTTTCAGGGCATGAGATTCAGGGCAGGTATTTCAGGGCATGTAATACAGGGCATGAGTTTCTGGGCAGATGATTCAAGGCAGGAGTTTCAGGGCATGAGATTCAGGGCATGAGTTTCAGGGTAGGTGATTCAGGGCAGGAGTTTCAGGACATGAGATTCAGGGCATGAGTTTCAGTGCAGGAACTTGAGGTCATGAGATTCAGTGCACGAGTTTCAAAGCATGAGATTCAGGGCATGAGATTCAAGGCATGAGTTTCAGGGCAGGAGATTCAGGGCAGGTGCTTCAGTGCAGGAGTTTCAGGGCATGAGATTCAGGGCATGAGTTTCAGGGCATGAGTTTCAGGGCAGGAGTTTCAGGGCATGTAATTCAGGGCGTGAGTTTCAGGATATTAGATTCATGGCATGAGTTTCAGTGCAGGAGTTTCAGGGCATGAGATTCAGGGCGTGAGTTTCAGGGCATGAGATTCAGGGCAGGTATTTCAGGGCATGTAATTCACGGCATGAGTTTCTGGGCAGATGATTCAGGGCAGGAGTTTTAGGGCATGTGATTCAGGGCATGAGTTTCAGTGCATGAGTTTCAGTGCAGGAGTTTCGGGGCATGAGATTCAGGGCATGAGTTTCAGGGCATGAGATTCAGGGCAGGTATTTCAGGGCATGTAATACAGGGCATGAGTTTCTGGGCAGATGATTCAAGGCAGGAGTTTTAGGGCATGTGATTCAGGGCATGAGTTTCAGTGCATGAGTTTCAGGGCAGGAATTTCAGGGTATGTGATTTAGGGCAAGAGTTTCAGGCCATGAGATTCAGGGCTTGAGGTTCAGGGCATGAGGTTCAGGGCATGAGTTTCAGGGCATGAGATTCAGGGCATGAGTTTCAGTGCAGTTAATTGAGGGCATGAGATTCAGTGCACGAGTTTTAGAGCATGAGATTCAGGGCTTCATTTTCAGGGCAGGAGATTCAGGGCAGGTGTTTCAGTGCAGGAGTTTCAGGGCACGAGATTCAGGGCATGAGATTCAGGGCATGAGTTTCAGGGCATGAGATTCAGTGCAGGTGTTTCAGGGCATGAGATTCAGGGCTTGAGTTTCAGTGCATGAATTTGAGGGCAGGAGTTTCAGGGTATGTGATTTAGGGCATGAGTTTCAGGGCATGAGATTCAGGGCTTGAGTTTCAGGGCTTGAGGTTCAGGGCAGGAGATTCAGGGCAGGTGTTTCAGTGCAGGAGTTTCAGGGCATGAGATTCAGGGCATGAGATTCAGGGCATGAGTTTCAAGACAGGAGATTCAGGGCATGAGTTTCAGGGCATGAGTTTCAGGGCATGAGTTTCAGGGCAGGAGTTTCAGGGCATGTGATTCAGGGCGTGAGTTTCAGGGCATGAGATTCAGGGCAGGTGTTTCAGGGCATGTAATTCAGGGCATGAGTTTCTGGGCAGATGATTCAGGGCATTAGTTTTAGGGCATGTGGTTCAGGGCATGAGATTCAGTGCATGAGTTTCAGGGCAGGAGTTTCAGGGTATGTGATTTAGGGCATGAGTTTCAGGGCCTGAGATTCAGGGCTTGAGTTTCAGGGCATGAGATTCAGGGCATGAGATTCAGGGTATGATTTTCAGGGCAGGAGATTCAGGGCAGGTGTTTCAGTGCAGGAGTTTCAGGGCATGAGATTCAGAGCATGAGATTCAGGGCATGAGTTTTAGGACAGGAGATTCAGGGCATGAGTTTCAGGGCATGAGTTTCAGGGCAGGAGTTTCAGGGCATGTAATTCAGGGCGTGAGTTTCAGGATATGAGATTCATGGCATGAGTTTGAGTGCAGGAGTTTCAGGGCATGAGATTCAGGGCATGAGTTTCAGGGCATGAGATTCAGGGCAGGTATTTCAGGGCATGTAATTGAGGGCATGAGTTTCTGGGCAGATGATTCAGGGCAGGAGTTTTAGGGCATGTGATTCAGGGCATGAGTTTCAGTGCATGAGTTTCAGTGCAGGACTTTCAGGGCATGAGATTCAGGGCATGAGTTTCAGGGCATGAGATTCAGGGCAGGTTTTTCAGGGCATGTAATTCAGGGCATGAGTTTCTGGGCAGAAGATTCAGGGCAGGAATTTTAGGGCATGTGATTCAGGACATGAGTTTCAGGGCACGAGATTCAGGGCATGAGATTCAGGGCATGAGTTTCAGGGCATGAGATTCAGTGCAGGTGTTTCAGGGCATGAGATTCAGGGCATGAGTTTCAGTGCATGAATTTGAGGGCAGGAGTTTCAAGGCATGAGATTCAGGGCATGAGTTTCAGGGCAGGAGTTTCAGGGTATGTGATTTAGGGCATGAGTTTCAGGGCATGAGATTCAGGGCTTGAGTTTCAGGGCTTGAGGTTCAGGGCATGAGATTCAGGGCATGAGTTTCAGTGCAGGAACTTGAGGGCATGAGATTCAGTGCACGAGTTTCAGAGCATGAGATTCAGGGCATGAGATTCTGGGCATGAGTTTCGGGGCAGGAGATTCAGGGCAGGTGTTTCAGTGCAGGAATTTCAGGGCATGAGATTCAGGGCATGAGTTTTAGGACAGGAGATTCAGGGAATGATTTTCAGGGCATGCGTTTCAAGGCAGGAGTTTCAGGGTATGTAATTCAGGGCGTGAGTTTCAGGATATGAGATTCATGGCATGAGTTTCAGTGCAGGAGTTTCAGGGCATGAGATTCAGGGCATGAGTTTCAGGGCATGAGATTCAGGACAGGAGTTTCAAGGCATGAAATTCAGGGCTTGAGTTTCACTGCATGAGCTTGAGGGCAGGAGTTTCAGGGCATGAGATTCAGGGCATGAGTTTCAGGGCATGAGATTCAGGGCAGGAATTTCAGGGCATGTAATTCAGGGCATGAGTTTCTGGGCAGATGATTCAGGGCAGGAGTTTTATGGCATGTGATTCAGGGCATGAGTTTCAGTGCATGAGTTTCAGGGCAGGAGATTCAGGGTATGAGATTTAGGGCATGAGTTTCAGTGCATGAGATTCAGGGCTTGAGTTTCAGAGCATAATTTTCAGGGCAGGAGATTCAGGGCAGGTGTTTCAGTGCAGGAGTTTCAGGGCATGAGATTCAGGGCATGAGATTCAGGGCATGAGTTTCAGGATATGAGATTCATGGCATGAGTTTCAGTGCAGGAGATTCAGGGCATGAGTTTCAGTGCATAAGTTTGAGGGCAGGTGTTTCAAGGCATGAGATTCAGGGCATGAGTTTCAGTGCATGAGTTTGAGGGCAGGAGTTTCAGGGCATGTAATTCAGGGCGTGAGTTTCAGTGCATGAGATTCAGGGCAGATATTTCAGGGCATGTAATTCAGGGCATGAGTTTCTGGGCAGCTGATTCAGGGCAGGAATTTTAGGGCATGTGATTCAGGGCATGAGTTTCAGGGCATGAGTTTCAGTGCAGGAGTTTCAGGGCATGAGATTCAGGGCATGAATTTCAGGGCATGAGATTCAGGGCAGGTATTTCAGGGCATGTAATTCAGGGCATGAGTTTCTGGGCAGATGATTCAGGGCAGGAGTTTTAGGGCATGTGATTCAGGGCATGAGTTTCAGTGCATGAGTTTCAGGGCAGGAGTTTCAGGGTATGTGATTTAGGGCAAGAGTTTCAGGGCATGAGATTCAGGGCTTGAGTTTCAGGGCATGAGGTTCAGGGCATGAGTTTCAGGGCATGAGATTCAGGGCATGAGTTTCAGTGCAGTTAATTGAGGGCATGAGATTCAGTGCACGAGTTTTAGAGCATGAGATTCAGGGCTTCATTTTCAGGGCAGGAGATTCAGGGCAGGTGTTTCAGTGCAGGAGTTTCAGGGCATGAGATTCAGGGCATGAGATTCAGGGCATGAGTTTCAGGACAGGAGATTCAGGGCATGAGTTTCAGGGCATGAGTTTCAGGGCATGAGTTTCAGGGCAGGAGTTTCAGGGCATGTGATTCAGGGCGTGAGTTTCAGGGCATGAGATTCAGGGCAGGTGTCTCAGGGCATGTAATTCAGGGCATGAGTTTCTGGGCAGATGATTCAGGGCATTAGTTTTAGGGCATGTGGTTCAGGGCATGAGATTCAGTGCATGAGTTTCAGGGCATGAGTTTCAGGGTATGTGATTTAGGGCATGAGTTTCAGGGCATGAGATTCAGGGCTTGAGTTTCAGGGCATGAGATTCAGGGCATGAGATTCAGGGCATGATTTTCAGGGCAGGAGATTCAGGGCAGGTGTTTCAGTGCAGGAGTTTCAGGGCATGAGATTCAGGGCATGAGTTTCAGGATATGAGATTCATGGCATGAGTTTCAGTGCAGGAGATTCAGGGCATGAGTTTCAGTGCATAAGTTTGAGGGCAGGAGTTTCAAGGCATGAGATTCAGGGCATGAGTTTCAGTGCATGAGTTTGAGGGCAAGAGTTTCAGGGCATGTAATTCAGGGCGTGAGTTTCGGTGCATGAGATTCAGGGCAGATATTTCAGGGCATGTAATTCAGGGCATGAGTTTCTGGGCAGCTGATTCAGGGCAGGAATTTTAGGGCATGTGATTCAGGGCATGAGTTTCAGGGCATGAGTTTCAGTGCAGGAGTTTCAGGGCATGAGATTCAGGGCATGAATTTCAGGGCATGAGATTCAGGGCAGGTATTTCAGGGCATGTAATTCAGGGCATGAGTTTCTGGGCAGATGATTCAGGGCAGGAGTTTTAGGGCATGTGATTCAGGGCATGAGTTTCAGTGCATGAGTTTCAGGGCAGGAGTTTCAGGGTATGTGATTTAGGGCAAGAGTTTCAGGGCATGAGATTCAGGGCTTGAGTTTCAGGGCATGAGGTTCAGGGCATGAGTTTCAGGGCATGAGATTCAGGGCATGAGTTTCAGTGCAGTTAATTGAGGGCATGAGATTCAGTGCACGAGTTTTAGAGCATGAGATTCAGGGCTTCATTTTCAGGGCAGGAGATTCAGGGCAGGTGTTTCAGTGCAGGAGTTTCAGGGCATGAGATTCAGTGCATGAGATTCAGGGCATGAGTTTCAGGACAGGAGATTCAGGGCATGAGTTTCAGGGCATGAGATTCAGGGCATGATTTTCAGGGCAGGAGATTCAGGGTATGTGATTTAGGGCAAGAGTTTCAGGGCATGAGTTTCAGGGCAGGAGTTTCAGGGCATGTGATTCAGGGCGTGAGTTTCAGGGCATGAGATTCAGGGCAGGTGTTTCAGGGCATGTAATTCAGGGCATGAGTTTCTGGGCAGATGATTCAGGGCATTAGTTTTAGGGCATGTGGTTCAGGGCATGAGATTCAGTGCATGAGTTTCAGGGCATGAGTTTCAGGGTATGTGATTTAGGGCATGAGTTTCAGGGCATGAGATTCAGGGCTTGAGTTTCAGGGCATGAGATTCAGGGCATGAGATTCAGGGCATGATTTTCAGGGCAGGAGATTCAGGGCAGGTGTTTCAGTGCAGGAGTTTCAGGGCATGAGATTCAGAGCATGAGATTCAGGGCATGAGTTTTAGGACAGGAGATTCAGGGCATGAGTTTCAGGGCATGAGTTTCAGGGCATGAGTTTCAGGGCAGGAGTTTCAGGGCATGTAATTCAGGGCGTGAGTTTCAGGATATGAGATTCATGGCATGAGTTTGAGTGCAGGAGTTTAAGGGCATGAGATTCAGGGCATGAGTTTCAGGGCATGAGATTCAGGGCAGGTATTTCAGGGCATGTAATTGAGGGCATGAGTTTCTGGGCAGATGATTCAGGGCAGGAGTTTTAGGGCATGTGATTCAGGGCATGAGTTTCAGTGCATGAGTTTCAGTGCAGGACTTTCAGGGCATGAGATTCAGGGCATGAGTTTCAGGGCATGAGATTCAGGGCAGGTTTTTCAGGGCATGTAATTCAGGGCATGAGTTTCTGGGCAGAAGATTCAGGGCAGGAATTTTAGGGCATGTGATTCAGGGCATGAGTTTCAGGGCATGAGTTTCAGTGCAGGAGTTTCAGGGCAAGAGATTCAGGGCATGAATTTCAGGGCATGAGATTCAGGGCAGGTATTTCAGGGCATGTAATTCAGGGCATGAGTTTCTGGGCAGATGATTCAGGGCAGGAGTTTTAGAGCATGTGATTCAGGGCATGAGTTTCAGTGCATGAGTTTCAGGGCAGGAGTTTCAGGGTATGTAATTTAGGGCAAGAGTTTCAGGGCATGAGATTCAGGGCTTGAGTTTCAGGGCATGAGGTCCAGGGCATGAGTTTCAGGGCATGAGATTCAGGGCATGAGTTTCAGTGCAGTTAATTGAGGGCATGAGATTCAGTGCACGAGTTTTAGAGCATGAGATTCAGGGCTTCATTTTCAGGGCAGGAGATTCAGGGCAGGTGTTTCAGTGCAGGAGTTTCAGGGCATGAGATTCAGGGCATGAGATTCAGGGCATGATTTCAGGACAGGAGATTCAGGGCATGAGTTTCAGGGCATGAGTTTCAGGGCATGAGTTTCAGGGCAGGAGTTTCAGGGCATGTGATTCAGGGCGTGAGTTTCAGGGCATGAGATTCAGGGCAGGTGTTTCAGGGCATGTAATTCAGGGCATGAGTTTCTGGGCAGATGATTCAGGGCATTAGTTTTAGGGCATGTGGTTCAGGGCATGAGATTCAGTGCATGAGTTTCAGGGCAGGAGTTTCAGGGTATGTGATTTAGGGCATGAGTTTCAGGGCATGAGATTCAGGGCTTGAGTTTCAGGGCATGAGATTCAGGGCATGAGATTCAGGGTATGATTTTCAGGGCAGGAGATTCAGGGCAGGTGTTTCAGTGCAGGAATTTCAGGGCATGAGATTCAGAGCATGAGATTCAGGGCATGAGTTTTTAGGACAGGAGATTCAGGGCATGAGTTTCAGGGCATGAGTTTCAGGGCATGAGTTTCAGGGCAGGAGTTTCAGGGCATGTAATTCAGGGCGGAGTTTCAGGATATGAGATTCATGGCATGAGTTTGAGTGCAGGAGTTTCAGGGCATGAGATTCAGGGCATGAGTTTCAGGGCATGAGATTCAGGGCAGGTATTTCAGGGCATGTAATTGAGGGCATGAGTTTCCGGGCAGATGATTCAGGGCAGGAGTTTTAGGGCATGTGATTCAGGGCATGAGTTTCAGTGCATGAGTTTCAGTGCAGGACTTTCAGGGCATGAGATTCAGGGTATGAGTTTCAGGGCATGAGATTCAGGGCAGGTTTTTCAGGGCATGTAATTCAGGGCATGAGTTTCTGGGCAGAAGATTCAGGGCAGGAGTTTTAGGGCATGAGATTCAGGGCTTGAATTTCAGTGCATGAGTTTCAGGGCATGAGATTCAGAGCATGAGTTTCAGTGCAGGAACTTGAGAGCATGAGATTCAGTGCACGAGTTTTAGAGCATGAGATTCAGGGCTTCATTTTCAGGGCAGGAGATTCAGGGCAGGTTTTTCAGTGCAGGAGTTTCAGGGCACGAGATTCAGGGCATGAGATTCAGGGCATGAGTTTCAGGGCATGAGTTTCAGGGCATGAGTTTCAGGGCAGGAGTTTCAGGGCATGTGATTCAAGGCGTGAGTTTCAGGATATGAGATTCATGGCATGAGTTTCAGTGCAGGTGATTCAGGGCATGAGATTCAGGGCATGAGTTTCAGTGCATGAGTTTCAATGCAGGAGTTTCAGGGTATGTGATTTAGGGCATGAGTTTCAGGGCATGAGATTCAGGGCTTGAGTTTCAGGGCATGAGGTTCAGGGCTTGAATTTCAGTGCATGAGTTTCAGGGCATGAGATTCAGAGCATGAGTTTCAGTGCAGGAACTTGAGAGCATGAGATTCAGTGCACGAGTTTTAGAGCATGAGATTCAGGGCTTCATTTTCAGGGCAGGAGATTCAGGGCAGGTTTTTCAGTGCAGGAGTTTCAGGGCACGAGATTCAGGGCATGAGATTCAGGGCATGAGTTTCAGGGCATGAGTTTCAGGGCATGAGTTTCAGGGCAGGAGTTTCAGGGCATGTGATTCAAGGCGTGAGTTTCAGGATATGAGATTCATGGCATGAGTTTCAGTGCAGGTGATTCAGGGCATGAGATTCAGGGCATGAGTTTCAGTGCATGAGTTTCAATGCAGGAGTTTCAGGGTATGTGATTTAGGGCATGAGTTTCAGGGCATGAGATTCAGGGCTTGAGTTTCAGGGCATGAGGTTCAGGGCATGAGTTTCAGGGCATGAGATTCAGGGCATGAGTTTCAGTGCAGGAACTTGAGGGGATGTGATTCAGTGCACGAGTTTCAGAGCATGAGATTCAGGGCATGAGATTCAGGGCATGATCTTCAAGGCAGGAGATTCAGGGCTGGTGTTTCAGTGCAGGAGTTTCAGGGCATGAGATTCAGGGCATGAGATTCAGGGCATGAGTTTCAGGGCATGAGATTCAAGGCAGGTATTTCAGGGCATGTAATTCAGGGCATGAGTTTCTGTCAGATGATTCAGGGCAGGAATTTTAAGGCATGTGATTCAGGGCATGAGTTTCAGTGCATGAGTCTCAGGGCAGTAGTTTCAGGGTATGTGATTTATGGCATGAGTTTCAGGGCATGAGATTCAGGGCTTGAGTTTCAGGGCATGAGGTTCAGGGCATGAGTTTCAGGGCATGAGTTTCAGGGCAGGAGTTTTAGGGCATGTGATTCAGGGCATGAGATTGAGTGCATGAGTTTCAGGGCAGGAGTTTTAGGGTATGTGATTTAGGGCATGAGTTTCAGGGCATGAGATTCAGGGCTTGAGTTTCAGGGCATGAGGTTCAGGGCATGAGTTTCAGGTCATGAGATTCAGGGCATGAGTTTCAGTGCAGGTGATTCAGGGCATGAGATTCAGGGCATGAGTTTCAGTGCATGAGTTTCAATGCAGGAGTTTCAGGGTATGTGATTTAGGGCATGAGTTTCAGGGCATGAGATTCAGGGCTTGAGTTTCAGGGCATGAGGTTCAGGGCATGAGTTTCAGGGCATGAGATTCAGGGCATGAGTTTCAGTGCAGGAACTTGAGGGGATGTGATTCAGTGCACGAGTTTCAGAGCATGAGATTCAGGGCATGAGATTCAGGGCATGATCTTCAAGGCAGGAGATTCAGGGCTGGTGTTTCAGTGCAGGAGTTTCAGGGCATGAGATTCAGGGCATGAGATTCAGGGCATGAGTTTCAGGGCATGAGATTCAAGGCAGGTATTTCAGGGCATGTAATTCAGGGCATGAGTTTCTGTCAGATGATTCAGGGCAGGAATTTTAAGGCATGTGATTCAGGGCATGAGTTTCAGTGCATGAGTCTCAGGGCAGTAGTTTCAGGGTATGTGATTTATGGCATGAGTTTCAGGGCATGAGATTCAGGGCTTGAGTTTCAGGGCATGAGGTTCAGGGCATGAGTTTCAGGGCATGAGTTTCAGGGCAGGAGTTTTAGGGCATGTGATTCAGGGCATGAGATTGAGTGCATGAGTTTCAGGGCAGGAGTTTTAGGGTATGTGATTTAGGGCATGAGTTTCAGGGCATGAGATTCAGGGCTTGAGTTTCAGGGCATGAGGTTCAGGGCATGAGTTTCAGGTCATGAGATTCAGGGCATGAGTTTCAGTGCAGGAACTTGAGGGCATGAGATTCAGGGCATGAGTTTCAGACCATGAGATTCAGGGCATGAGATTCAGGGCATGATTTTCAGGGCAGGAGATTCAGGGCAGGTGTTTCGGTGCAGGAGTTTCAGGGCATGAGATTCAGGGCAGGAGATTCAGGGCATGAGTTTCAGGACAGGAGATTCAGGGCATGAGTTTCAGGGCATGAGTTTCAGGGCATGAGTTTCAGGGCAGGAGTTTCAGGGCATGTGATTCAGGGCGTGAGTTTCAGGATCTGAGATTCATGGCATGAGTTTCAGTGCAGGAGTTTCAGGGCATGAGATTCAGGGCATGAGTTTCAGGGTAGGTGATTCAGGGCAGGAGTTTCAGGACATGAGATTCAGGGCATGAGTTTCAGTGCAGGAACTTGAGGTCATGAGATTCAGTGCACGAGTTTCAGAGCGTGAGTTTCAGGGCGGGAGATTCAGGGCTGGTGTTTCAGTGCAGGAGTTTCAGGGCATGAGATTCAGGGCATGAGATTCAGGGCATGAGTTTTAGGACAGGAGATTCAGGGCATGAGATTCAGGGCATGAGTTTCAGGGCAGGAGTTTCAGGGCATTTAATTCAGGGCGTGAGTTTCAGGATATGAGATTCAGGGCAGGTATTTCAGGGCATGTAATTGAGGGCATGAGTTTCTGGGCAGATGATTCAGGGCAGGAGTTTTAGGGCATGTGATTCAAGGCATGAGTTTCAGTGCATGAGTTTCAGTGCAGGACTTTCAGGGCATGAGATTCAGGGCATGAGTTTCAGGGCATGAGATTCAGGGCAGGTTTTTCAGGGCATGTAATTCAGGGCATGAGTTTCTGGGCAGAAGATTCAGGGCAGGAATTTTAGGGCATGTGATTCAGGGCATGAGTTTCAGGGCACGAGATTCAGGGCATGAGATTCAGGGCATGAGTTTCAGGGCATGAGATTCAGTGCAGGTGTTTCAGGGCATGAGATTCAGGGCATGAGTTTCAGTGCATGAATTTGAGGGCAGGAGTTTCAAGGCATGAGATTCAGGGCAGGAGTTTCAGGGTATGTGATTTAGAGCATGAGTTTCAGGGCATGAGATTCAGGGCTTGAGTTTCAGGGCTTGAGGTTCAGGGCATGAGATTCAGGGCATGAGTTTCAGTGCAGGAACTTGAGGGCATGAGATTCAGTGCACGAGTTTCAGAGCATGAGATTCAGGGCATGAGATTCTGGGCATGAGTTTCAGGGCAGGAGATTCAGGGCAGGTGTTTCAGTGCAGGAATTTCAGGGCATGAGATTCAGGGCATGAGTTTTAGGAGAGGAGATTCAGGGAATGATTTTCAGGGCATGCGTTTCAAGGCAGGAGTTTCAGGGTATGTAATTCAGGGCGTGAGTTTCAGGATATGAGATTCATGGCATGAGTTTGAGTGCAGGAGTTTCAGGGCATGAGATTCAGGGCATGAGTTTCAGGGCATGAGATTCAGGGCAGGTATTTCAGGGCATGTAATTGAGGGCATGAGTTTCTGGGCAGATGATTCAGGGCAGGAGTTTTAGGGCATGTGATTCAGGGCATGAGTTTCAGGGCACGAGATTCAGGGCATGAGATTCAGGGCATGAGTTTCAGGGCATGAGATTCAGTGCAGGTGTTTCAGGGCATGAGATTCAGGGCATGAGTTTCAGTGTATGAATTTGAGGGCAGGAGTTTCAAGGCATGAGATTCAGGGCATGAGTTTCAGGGCAGGAGTTTCAGGGTATGTGATTTAGGGCATGAGTTTCAGGGCATGAGATTCAGGGCTTGAGTTTCAGGGCTTGAGGTTCAGGGCATGAGATTCAGGGCAAGAGTTTCAGTGCAGGAACTTGAGGGCATGAGATTCAGTGCACGAGTTTCAGAGCATGAGATTCAGGGCATGAGATTCTGGGCATGAGTTTCAGGGCAGGAGATTCAGGGCAGGTGTTTCAGTGCAGGAATTTCAGGGCATGAGATTCAGGGCATGAGTTTTAGGACAGGAGATTCAGGGAATGATTTTCAGGGCATGCGTTTCAAGGCAGGAGTTTCAGGGTATGTAATTCAGGGCGTGAGTTTCAGGATATGAGATTCATGGCATGAGTTTCAGTGCAGGAGTTTCAGGGCATGAGATACAGGGCATGAGTTTCAGGGCATGAGATTCAGGACAGGAGTTTCAAGGCATGAAATTCAGGGCTTGAGTTTCACTGCATGAGCTTGAGGGCAGGAGTTTCAGGGCATGAGATTCAGGGCATGAGTTTCAGGGCATGAGATTCAGGGCAGGAATTTCAGGGCATGTAATTCAGGGCATGAGTTTCTGGGCAGATGATTCAGGGCAGGACTTTTAGGGCATGTGATTCAGGGCATGAGTTTCAGTGCATGAGTTTAAGGGCAGGAGATTCAGGGTATGAGATTTAGGGCATGAGTTTCAGTGCATGAGATTCAGGGCTTGAGTTTCAGGGCATGATTTTCAGGGCAGGAGATTCAGGGCAGGTGTTTCAGTGCAGGAATTTCAGGGCATGAGATTCAGGGCATGAGATTCAGGGCATGAGTTTCAGGATATGAGATTCATGGCATGAGTTTCAGTGCAGGAGATTCAGGGCATGAGTTTCAGTGCATAAGTTTGAGGGCAAGAGTTTCAAGGCATGAGATTCAGGGCATGAGTTTCAGTGCATGAGTTTGAGGGCAGGAGTTTCAGGGCATGTAATTCAGGGCGTGAGTTTCAGTGCATGAGATTCAGGGCAGATATTTCAGGGCATGTAATTCAGGGCATGAGTTTCAGGGCAGCTGATTCAGGGCAGGAATTTTAGGGCATGTGATTCAGGGCATGAGTTTCAGGGCATGAGTTTCAGTGCAGGAGATTCAGGGCATGAGATTCAGGGCATGAATTTCAGGGCATGAGATTCAGGGCAGGTATTTCAGGGCATGTAATTCAGGGCATGAGTTTCTGGGCAGATGATTCAGGGCAGGAGTTTTAGGGCATGTGATTCAGGGCATGAGTTTCAGTGCATGAGTTTCAGGGCAGGAGTTTCAGGGTATGTGATTTAGGGCAAGAGTTTCAGGGCATGAGATTCAGGGCTTGAGTTTCAGGGCATGAGGTTCAGGACATGAGTTTCAGTGCATGAGATTCAGGACATGAGTTTCAGGGCATGTGATTCAGGGCATGAGTTTCAGTGCATGAGTTTCAGTGCAGGACTTTCAGGGCATGAGATTCAGGGCATGAGTTTCAGGGCATGAGATTCAGGGCAGGTTTTTCAGGGCATGTAATTCAGGGCATGAGTTTCTGGGCAGAAGATTCAGGGCAGAAATTTTAGGGCATGTGATTCAGGGCATGAGTTTCAGGGCATGAGTTTCAGTGCAGGAGTTTCAGGGCAAGAGATTCAGGGCATGAATTTCAGGGCATGAGATTCAGGGCAGGAATTTCAGGGCATGTAATTCAGGGCATGAGTTTCTGGGCAGATGATTCAGGGCAGGAGTTTTAGGGCATGTGATTCAGGGCATGAGTTTCAGTGCATGAGTTTCAGGGCAGGAGATTCAGGGTATGAGATTTAGGGCATGAGTTTCAGTGCATGAGATTCAGGGCTTGAGTTTCAGGGCATGATTTTCAGGGCAGGAGATTCAGGGCAGGTGTTTCAGTGCAGGAGTTTCAGGGCATGAGATTCAGGGCATGAGATTCAGGGCATGAGTTTCAGGATATGAGATTCATGGCATGAGTTTCAGTGCAGGAGATTCAGGGCATGAGTTTCAGTGCATAAGTTTGAGGGCAGGAGTTTCAAGGCATGAGATTCAGGGCATGAGTTTCAGTGCATGAGTTTGAGGGCAGGAGTTTCAGGGCATGTAATTCAGGGCGTGAGTTTCAGTGCATGAGATTCAGGGCAGATATTTCAGGGCATGTAATTCAGGGCATGAGTTTCTGGGCAGCTGATTCAGGGCAGGAATTTTAGGGCATGTGATTCAGGGCATGAGTTTCAGGGCATGAGTTTCAGTGCAGGAGTTTCAGGGCATGAGATTCAGGGCATGAATTTCAGGGCATGAGATTCAGGGCAGGAATTTCAGGGCATGTAATTCAGGGCATGAGTTTCTGGGCAGATGATTCAGGGCAGGAGTTTTAGGGCATGTGATTCAGGGCATGAGTTTCAGTGCATGAGTTTCAGGGCAGGAGTTTCAGGGTATGTGATTTAGGGCAAGAGTTTCAGGGCATGAGATTCAGGGCTTGAGTTTCAGGGCATGAGGTTCAGGGCATGAGTTTCAGGGCATGAGATTCAGGGCATGAGTTTCAGTGCAGTTAATTGAGGGCATGAGATTCAGTGCACGAGTTTTAGAGCATGAGATTCAGGGCTTCATTTTCAGGGCAGGAGATTCAGTGCAGGTGTTTCAGTGCAGGAGTTTCAGGGCATGAGATTCAGGGCATGAGATTCAGGGCATGAGTTTCAGGACAGGAGATTCAGGGCATGAGTTTCAGGGCATGAGTTTCAGGGCATGAGTTTCAGGGCAGGAGTTTCAGGGCATGTGATTCAGGGCGTGAGTTTCAGGGCATGAGATTCCGGGCAGGTGTTTCAGGGCATGTAATTCAGGGCATGAGTTTCTGGGCAGATGATTCAGGGCATTAGATTTAGGGCATGTGGTTCAGGGCATGAGATTCAGTGCATGAGTTTCAGGGCAGGAGTTTCAGGGTATGTGATTTAGGGCATGAGTTTCAGGGCATGAGATTCAGGGCTTGAGTTTCAGGGCATGAGATTCAGGGCATGAGATTCAGGGTATGATTTTCAGGGCAGGAGATTCAGGGCAGGTGTTTCAGTGCAGGAGTTTCAGGGCATGAGATTCAGGGTATGATTTTCAGGGCAGGAGATTCAGGGCAGGTGTTTCAGTGCAGGAGTTTCAGGGCATGAGATTCAGAGCATGAGATTCAGGGCATGAGTTTTAGGACAGGAGATTCAGGGCATGAGTTTCAGGGCATCAGTTTCAGGGCATGAGTTTCAGGGCAGGAGTTTCAGGGCATGTAATTCAGGGCGTGAGTTTCAGGATATGAGATTCATGGCATGAGTTTGAGTGCAGGAGTTTCAGGGCATGAGATTCAGGGCATGAGTTTCAGGGCATGAGATTCAGGGCAGGTATTTCAGGGCATGTAATTGAGGGCATGAGTTTCTGGGCAGATGATTCAGGGCAGGAGTTTTAGGGCATGTGATTCAGGGCATGAGTTTCAGTGCATGAGTTTCAGTGCAGGACTTTCAGGGCATGAGATTCAGGGCATGAGTTTCAGGGCATGAGATTCAGGGCAGGTTTTTCAGGGCATGTAATTCAGGGCATGAGTTTCTGGGCAGAAGATTCAGGGCAGGAATTTTAGGGCATGTGATTCAGGGCATGAGTTTCAGGGCATGAGTTTCAGTGCAGGAGTTTCAGGGCAAGAGATTCAGGGCATGAATTTCAGGGCATGAGATTCAGGGCAGGTATTTCAGGGCATGTAATTCAGGGCATGAGTTTCTGGGCAGATGATTCAGGGCAGGAGTTTTAGGGCATGTGATTCAGGGCATGAGTTTCAGTGCATGAGTTTCAGGGCAGGAGTTTCAGGGTATGTGATTTAGGGCAAGAGTTTCAGGGCATGAGATTCAGGGCTTGAGTTTCAGGGCATGAGGTTCAGGGCATGAGTTTCAGGGCATGAGATTCAGGGCATGAGTTTCAGTGCAGTTAATTGAGGGCATGAGATTCAGTGCACGAGTTTTAGAGCATGAGATTCAGGGCTTCATTTTCAGGGCAGGAGATTCAGGGCAGGTGTTTCAGTGCAGGAGTTTCAGGGCATGAGATTCAGGGCATGAGATTCAGGGCATGAGTTTCAGGACAGGAGATTCAGGGCATGAGTTTCAGGGCATGAGTTTCAGGGCAGGAGTTTCAGGGCATGTGATTCAGGGCGTGAGTTTCAGGGCATGAGATTCAGGGCAGGTGTTTCAGGGCATGTAATTCAGGGCATGAGTTTCTGGGCAGATGATTCAGGGCATTAGTTTTAGGGCATGTGGTTCAGGGCATGAGATTCAGTGCATGAGTTTCAGGGCAGGAGTTTCAGGGTATGTGATTTAGGGCATGAGTTTCAGGGCATGAGATTCAGGGCTTGAGTTTCAGGGCATGAGATTCAGGGCATGAGATTCAGGGTATGATTTTCAGGGCAGGAGATTCAGGGCAGGTGTTTCAGTGCAGGAGTTTCAGGGCATGAGATTCAGAGCATGAGATTCAGGGCATGAGTTTTAGGACAGGAGATTCAGGGCATGAGTTTCATGGCATGAGTTTCAGGGCATGAGTTTCAGGGCAGGAGTTTCAGGGCATGTAATTCAGGGCGTGAGTTTCAGGATATGAGATTCATGGCATGAGTTTGAGTGCAGGAGTTTCAGGGCATGAGATTCAGGGCATGAGTTTCAGGGCATGAGATTCAGGGCAGGTATTTCAGGGCATGTAATTGAGGGCATGAGTTTCTGGGCAGATGATTCAGGGCAGGAGTTTTAGGGCATGTGATTCAGGGCATGAGTTTCAGTGCATGAGTTTCAGTGCAGGACTTTCAGGGCATGAGATTCAGGGCATGAGATTCAGGGCAGGTTTTTCAGGGCATGTAATTCAGGGCATGAGTTTCTGGGCAGAAGATTCAGGGCAGGAGTTTTAGGGCATGAGATTCAGTGCAGGAACTTGAGGTCATGAGATTCAGTGCACGAGTTTCAGAGCGTGAGATTCAGGGCATGAGATTCAGGGCATGAGTTTCAGGGCAGGAGATTCAGGGCTGGTGTTTCAGTGCAGGAGTTTCAGGGCATGAGATTCAGGGCATGAGATTCAGGGCATGAGTTTTAGGGCAGGTTTTTCAGGGCATGTAATTCAGGGCATGAGTTTCTGGGCAGAAGATTCAGGGCAGGAGTTTTAGGGCATGAGATTCAGGGCTTGAATTTCAGTGCATGAGTTTCAGGGCATGAGATTCAGAGCATGAGTTTCAGTGCAGGAACTTGAGGGCATGAGATTCAGTGCACGAGTTTTAGAGCATGAGATTCAGGGCTTCATTTTCAGGGTATGTGATTTAGGGCATGAGTTTCAGGGCATGAGATTCAGGGCTTGAGTTTCAGGGCATGAGGTTCAGGGCATGAGTTTCAGGGCATGAGATTCAGGGCATGAGTTTCAGTGCAGGAACTTGAGGGGATGTGATTCAGTGCACGAGTTTCAGAGCATGAGATTCAGGGCATGAGATTCAGGGCATGATCTTCAAGGCAGGAGATTCAGGGCTGGTGTTTCAGTGCAGGAGTTTCAGGGCATGAGATTCAGGGCATGAGATTCAGGGCATGAGTTTCAGGGCATGAGATTCAAGGCAGGTATTTCAGGGCATGTAATTCAGGGCATGAGTTTTTGTCAGATGATTCAGGGCAGGAATTTTAAGGCATGTGATTCAGGGCATGAGTTTCAGTGCATGAGTCTCAGGGCAGTAGTTTCAGGGTATGTGATTTATGGCATGAGTTTCAGTGCATGAGATTCAGGCTTGAGTTTCAGGGCATGAGGTTCAGGGCATGAGTTTCAGGGCATGAGTTTCAGGGCAGGAGTTTTAGGGCATGTGATTCAGGGCATGAGATTGAGTGCATGAGTTTCAGGGCAGGAGTTTTAGGGTATGTGATTTAGGGCATTAGTTTCAGGGCATGAGATTCAGGGCTTGAGTTTCAGGGCATGAGGTTCAGGGCATGAGTTTCAGGTCATGAGATTCAGGGCATGAGTTTCAGTGCAGGAACTTGAGGGCATGAGATTCAGGGCATGAGTTTCAGACCATGAGATTCAGGGCATGATTTTCAGGGCAGGAGATTCAGGGCAGGTGTTTTGGTGCAGGAGTTTCAGGGCATGAGATTCAGGGCAGGAGATTCAGGGCATGAGTTTCAGGACAGGAGATTCAGGGCATGAGTTTCAGGGCATGAGTTTCAGGGCATGAGTTTCAGGGCAGGAGTTTCAGGGCATGTGATTCAGGGCGTGAGTTTCAGGATCTGAGATTCATGGCATGAGTTTCAGTGCAGGAGTTTCAGGGCATGAGATTCAGGGCATGAGTTTCAGGGGAGGTGATTCAGGGCAGGAGTTTCAGGACATGAGATTCAGGGAATGAGTTTCAGTGCAGGAACTTGAGGTCATGAGATTCAGTGCACGAGTTTCAGAGCGTGAGATTCAGGGCATGAGATTCAGGGCATGAGTTTCAGGGCAGGAGATTCAGGGCTGGTGTTTCAGTGCAGGAGTTTCAGGGCATGAGATTCAGGGCATGAGATTCAGGGCATGAGTTTTAGGACAGGAGATTCAGGGCATGAGTTTCAGGGCATGAGTTTCAGGGCAGGAGTTTCAGGGCATTTAATTCAGGGCGTGAGTTTCAGGATATGAGATTCAGGGCATGAATTTCAGTGCAGGAGTTTCAGGGCATGAGATTCAGGGCATGAGTTTCAGGGCATGAGATTCAGGGCAGGTATTTCAGGGCATGTAATTCAGGGCATGAGTTTCTGGGCAGATGATTCAGGGCAGGAGTTTTAGGGCATGTGATTCAGGGCATGAGTTTCAGTGCATGAGTTTCAGAGCAGGAGTTTCAGGGCATGAGATTCAGGGCATGAGTTTCTGGGCAGATGATTCAGGGCAGGAGTTTCAGGGCATGTGATTCAGGGCATGAGTTTCAGTGCATGAGTTTCAGGGCAGGAGTTTCAGGGTATGTGATTTAGGGCAAGAGATTCAGGGCAGGAGATTCAGGGCTTGAGTTTCAGGGCATGAGGTTCAGGGCATGAGTTTCAGGGCATGAGATTCAGGGCATGAGTTTCAGTGCAGGAACTTGAGGGCATGAGATTCAGTGCAAGAGTTTTAGAGCATGAGATTCAGGGCTTCATTTTCATGGCAGGAGATTCAGGGCAGGTGTTTCAGTGCAGGAGTTTCAGGGCACGAGTTTCAGGGCATGAGATTCAGGGCATGAGTTTCAGTGCATGAGTTTCAGGGCAGGAGTTTCAAGGCATGAGATTCAGGGCATGAGTTTCAGTGCATGAGTTTGAGCGCAGGAGTTTCAGGGCATGAGATTTAGGGCATGAGTTTCAGGGCATGAGATTCAGGGCATGATTTTTAGGACAGGAGATTCAGGGCATGAGTTTCAGGGCATGAGTTTCAGGGCATGAGTTTCAGGGCAGGAGTTTCAGGGCATGTAATTCAGGGCGTGAGTTTCAGGATATGAGATTCATGGCATGAGTTTCAGTGCAGGAGTACCAGGGCACGAGATTCGGGGCATGAGTTTCAGGGCATGAGATTCAGGGCAGGTATTTCAGGGCATGTAATTCAGGGCATGAGTTTCTGGGCATCAGATTCAGGGCAGGAGTTTAGGGCATGTGATTCAGGGCATGAGTTTCAGTGCAGGAGTTTCAGGGCACGAGATTCAGGGCATGAGATTCAGAGCATGAGTTTCAGGGCATGAGTTTCAGGGCATGAGTTTCAGGGCAGGAGTTTCAGGGCATGTGATTCAAGGCGTGAGTTTCAGGATATGAGATTCATGGCATGAGTTTCATTGCAGGTGTTTCAGGGCATGAGATTCAGGGCATGAGTTTCAGTGCATGAGTTTGAGGGCAGGAGTTTCAAGGCATGAGATTCAGGGCATGAGTTTCAGTGCATGAGTTTGAGGGCAGGAGTTTCAGGGCATGAGATTCAGGGCATGAGTTTCAGGGCATGAGATTCAGGGCAGGTATTTCAGGGCATGTAATTCAGGGCATGAGTTTCTGGGCAGATGATTCAGGGCAGGAGTTTTAGGGCATGTGATTCAGGGCATCAGTTTCAGTGCATGAGTTTCAGGGCAGGAGTTTCAGGGTATGTGATTTAGAGCATGAGTTTCAGGGCATGAGATTCAGGGCTTGAGTTTCAGGGCATGAGGTTCAGGGCATGAGTTTCAGGGCATGAGATTCAGGGCATGAGTTTCAGTGCAGGAACTTGAGGGCATGAGATTCAGTGCACGAGTTTCAGAGCATGAGATTCAGGGCATGAGATTCAGGGCATGAGTTTCAGGGCATGAGATTCAGGGCAGGTATTTCAGGGCATGTAATTCAGGGCATGAGTTTCTAGGCAGATGATTCAGGGCAGGAATTTTAGTGCATGTGATTCAGGGCATGAGTTTCAGTGCATGAGTTTCAGGGCAGTAGTTTCAGGGTATGTGATTTAGGGCATGAGTTTCAGGGCATGAGATTCAGGGCATGAGTTTCAGGGCAGGAGTTTTAGGGCATGTGATTCAGGGCATGAGTTTGAGTGCATGAGTTTCAGGGCAGGAGTTTCAGGGTATGTGAATTAGGGCATGAGTTTCAGGGCATGAGATTCAGGGCTTGAGTTTCAGGGCATGAGATTCAGGGCATGAGATTCAGGGCATGAGTTTCAGGACAGGAGTTTCAGGGCATGAGTTTCAGGGCATGAGTTTCAGGGCAGGTGTTTCAGTGCAGGAGTTTCAGGGCATGAGATTCAGGGCATGAGTTTCAGGGCATGAGTTTCAGGGCAGGAGTTTCAGGGCATGTAATTCAGGGCGTGAGTTTCAGGATATTAGATTCATGGCATGAGTTTCAGTGCAGGAGTTTCAGGGCATGAGATTCAGGGCGTGAGTTTCAGGGCATGAGATTCAGGGCAGGTATTTCAGGGCATGTAATTCAGGGCATGAGTTTCAGGGCAGATGATTCAGGGCAGGAGTTTTAGGGCATGTGATTCAGGGCATGAGATTCAGTTCATGAGTTTCAGTGCAGGAGTTTCAGGGCATGAGATTCAGGGCATGAGTTTCAGGGCATGAGATTCAGGGCAGGTATTTCAGGGCATGTAATTCAGGGCATGAGTTTCTGGGCAGATGATTCAGGACAGGAGTTTTAGGGCATGTGATTCAGGGCATGAGTTTCAGTGCATGAGTTTCAGTGCATGAGTTTCAGGGCATGAGATTCAGGGCATGAGTTTTAGTGCAGTTAATTGAGGGCATGAGATTCAGTGCACGAGTTTTAGAGCATGAGATTCAGGGCTTCATTTTCAGGGCAGGAGATTCAGGGCAGGTGTTTCAGTGCAGGAGTTTCAGGGCACGAGATTCAGGGCATGAGATTCAGGGCATCAGTTTCAGGGCATGAGATTCAGTGCAGGTGTTTCAGGGCATGAGATTCAGGGCATGAGATTCAGTGCATGAATTTGAGGGCAGGAGTTTCAAGGCATGAGATTCAGGGCATGAGTTTCAGTGCATGAGTTTGAGGGCAGGAGTTTCAGGGCATGAGATTCAGGGCATGAGTTTCAGGGCATGAGATTCAGGGCAGATGATTCAGGGCATTAGTTTTAGGGCATGTGGATCAGGGCATGAGATTCAGTGCATGAGTTTCAGGGCAGGAGTTTCAGGGTATGTGATTTAGGGCATGAGTTTCAGGGCATGAGATTCAGGGCTTGAATTTCAGGGCATGAGGTTCAGGGCATGAGATTCAGGGCATGAGTTTCAGTGCAGGAACTTGAGGGCATGAGATTCAGTGCACGAGTTTCAGAGCATGAGATTCAGGGCATGAGATTCTGGGCATGAGTTTCAGGGCAGGAGATTCAGGGCAGGTGTTTCAGTGCAGGAATTTCAGGGCATGAGATTCAGGGCATGAGTTTTAGGACAGGAGATTCAGGGAATGATTTTCAGGGCATGCGTTTCAAGGCAGGAGTTTCAGGGTATGTAATTCAGGGCGTGAGTTTCAGGATATGAGATTCATGGCATGAGTTTCAGTGCCGGAGTTTCAGGGCATGAGATTCAGGGCTTCATTTTCAGGGCAGGAGATTCAGGGCAGTTGTTTCAGTGCAGGAGTTTCAGGGCATGAGATTCAGGGCATGAGATTCAGGGCATGAGTTTCAGGACAGGAGATTCAGGGCATGAGTTTCAGGGCATGAGTTTCAGGGCAGGAGTTTCAGGGCATGTGATTCAGGGCGTGAGTTTCAGGGCATGAGATTCAGGGCAGGTGTTTCAGGGCATGTAATTCAGGGCATGAGTTTCTGGGCAGATGATTCAGGGCAGGAGTTTTAGGGCATGTGATTCAGGGCATGAGTTTCAGTGCATGAGTTTCAGAGCCGGAGTTTCAGGGCATGAGATTCAGGGCATGAGTTTCTGGGCAGATGATTCAGGGCAGGAGTTTTAGGGCATGTGATTCAGGGCATGAGTTTCAGTGCATGAGTTTCAGGGCAGGAGTTTCAGGGTATGTGATTTAGGGCAAGAGATTCAGGGCAGGAGATTCAGGGCTTGAGTTTCAGGGCATGAGGTTCAGGGCATGAGTTTCAGGGCATGAGATTCAGGGCATGAGTTTCAGTGCAGGAACTTGAGGGCATGAGATTCAGTGCAAGAGTTTTAGAGCATGAGATTCAGGGCTTCATTTTCAGGGCAGGAGATTCAGGGCAGGTGTTTCAGTGCAGGAGTTTCAGGGCACGAGTTTCAGGGCATGAGATTCAGGGCATGAGTTTCAGTGCATGAGTTTCAGGGCATGAGTTTCAGGGCAGGACTTTCAGGGCATGTGATTCAAGGCGTGAGTTTCAGGATATGAGATTCATGGCATGAGTTTCAGTGCAGGTGTTTCAGGGCATGAGATTCAGGTCATGAGTTTCAGTGCATGAGTTTGAGGGCAGGAGTTTCAAGGCATGAGATTCAGGGCATGAGTTTCAGTGCATGAGTTTGAGCGCAGGAGTTTCAGGGCATGAGATTCAGGGCATGAGTTTCAGGGCATGAGATTCAGGGCATGATTTTTAGGACAGGAGATTCAGGGCATGAGTTTCAGGGCATGAGTTTCAGGGCATGAGTTTCAGGGCAGGAGTTTCAGGGCATGTAATTCAGGGCGTGAGTTTCAGGATATGAGATTCCTGGCATGAGTTTCAGTGCAGGAGTACCAGGGCACGAGATTCGGGGCATGAGTTTCAGGGCATGAGATTCAGGGCAGGTATTTCAGGGCATGTAATTCAGGGCATGAGTTTCTGGGCAGCTGATTCAGGGCAGGAGTTTTAGGGCATGTGATTCAGGGCATGAGTTTCAGTGCATGAGTTTCAGACCAGGAGTTTCAGGGCATGAGATTCAGGGCATGAGTTTCAGGGCATGAGATTCAGGGCAGGTGTTTCAGTGCAGGAGTTTCAGGGCACGAGATTCAGGGCATGAGATTCAGAGCATGAGTTTCAGGGCATGAGTTTCAGGGCATGAGTTTCAGGGCAGGAGTTTCAGGGCATGTGATTCAAGGCGTGAGTTTCAGGATATGAGATTCATGGCATGAGTTTCATTACAGGTGTTTCAGGGCATGAGATTCAGGGCATGAGTTTCAGTGCATGAGTTTGAGGGCAGGAGTTTCAAGGCATGAGATTCAGGGCATGAGTTTCAGTGCATGAGTTTGAGGGCAGGAGTTTCAGGGCATGAGATTCAGGGCATGAGTTTCAGGGCATGAGATTCAGGGCAGGTATTTCAGGGCATGTAATTCAGGGCATGAGTTTCTGGGCAGATGATTCAGGGAAGGAGTTTTAGGGCATGTGATTCAGGGCATGAGTTTCAGTGCATGAGTTTCAGGGCAGGAGTTTCAGGGTATGTGATTTACAGCATGAGTTTCAGGGCATGAGATTCAGGGCTTGAGTTTCAGGGCATGAGGTTCAGGGCATGAGTTTCAGGGCATGGGATTCAGGGCATGAGTTTCAGTGCAGGAACTTGAGGGCATGAGATTCAGTGCACGAGTTTCAGAGCATGAGATTCAGGGCATGAGATTCAGGGCATGAGTTTCAGGGCATGAGTTTCAGGGCAGGTATTTCAGGGCATGTAATTCAGGGCATGAGTTTCTAGGCAGATGATTCAGGGCAGGAATTTTAGTGCATGTGATTCAGGGCATGAGTTTCAGTGCATGAGTTTCAGGGCAGTAGTTTCAGGGTATGTGATTTAGGGCATGAGTTTCAGGGCATGAGATTCAGGGCATGAGTTTCAGGGCAGGAGTTTTAGGGCATGTGATTCAGGGCATGAGTTTGAGTGCATGAGTTTCAGGGCAGGAGTTTCAGGGTATGTGAATTAGGGCATGAGTTTCAGGGCATGAGATTCAGGGCTTGAGTTTCAGGGCATGAGATTCAGGGCATGAGATTCAGGGCATGAGTTTCAGGACAGGAGTTTCAGGGCATGAGTTTCAGGGCATGAGTTTCAGGGCAGGAGTTTCAGGGCATGAGATTCAGGGCATGAGTTTCAGGGTAGGTGATTCAGGGCAGGAGTTTCAGGACATGAGACTCAGGGCATGAGTTTCAGTGCAGGAACTTGAGGTCATGAGATTCAGTGCACGAGTTTCAAAGCATGAGATTCAGGGCATGAGTTTCAGTGCATGAGTTTGAGGGCAGGAGTTTCAAGGCATGAGATTCAGGGCATGAGTTTCAGTGCATGAGTTTGAGGGCAGGAGTTTCAGGGCATGAGATTCAGGGCATGAGTTTCAGGGCATGAGATTCAGGGCAGGTATTTCAGGGCATGTAATTCAGGGCATGAGTTTCTGGGCAGATGATTCAGGGCAGGAGTTTTAGGGCATGTGATTCAGGGCATGAGTTTCAGTGCAAGAGTTTCAGGGCAGGAGTTTCAGGGTATGTGATTTAGAGCATGAGTTTCAGGGCATGAGATTCAGGGCTTGAGTTTCAGGGCATGAGGTTCAGGGCATGAGTTTCAGGGCATGAGATTCAGGGCATGAGTTTCAGTGCAGGAACTTGAGGGCATGAGATTCAGTGCACGAGTTTCAGAGCATGAGATTCAGGGCATGAGATTCAGGTCATGAGTTTCAGGGCATGAGATTCAGGGCAGGTATTTCAGGGCATGTAATTCAGGGCATGAGTTTCTAGGCAGATGATTCAGGGCAGGAATTTTAGTGCATGTGATTCAGGGCATGAGTTTCAGTGCATGAGTTTCAGGGCAGTAGTTTCAGGGTATGTGATTTAGGGCATGAGTTTCAGGGCATGAGATTCAGGGCATGAGTTTCAGGGCAGGAGTTTTAGGGCATGTGATTCAGGGCATGAGTTTGAGTGCATGAGTTTCAGGGCAGGAGTTTCAGGGTATGTGAATTAGGGCATGAGTTTCAGGGCATGAGATTCAGGGCTTGAGTTTCAGGGCATGAGATTCAGGGCATGAGATTCAGGGCATGAGTTTCAGGACAGGAGTTTCAGGGCATGAGTTTCAGGGCATGAGTTTCAGGGCAGGAGTTTCAGGGCATGAGATTCAGGGCATGAGTTTCAGTGCAGGAACTTGAGGTCATGAGATTCAGTGCACGAGTTTCAAAGCATGAGATTCAGGGCATGAGATTCAGGGCATGAGTTTCAGGGCAGGAGATTCAGGGCAGGTGTTTCAGTGCAGGAGTTTCAGGGCATGAGATTCAGGGCATGAGTTTCAGGGCATGAGTTTCAGGGCAGGAGTTTCAGGGCATGTAATTCAGGGCGTGAGTTTCAGGATATTAGATTCATGGCATGAGTTTCAGTGCAGGAGTTTCAGGGCATGAGATTCAGGGCGTGAGTTTCAGGGCATGAGATTCAGGGCAGGTATTTCAGGGCATGTAATTCAGGGCATGAGTTTCAGGGCAGATGATTCAGGGCAGGAGTTTTAGGGCATGTGATTCAGGGCATGAGTTTCAGTTCATGAGTTTCAGTGCAGGAGTTTCAGGGCATGAGATTCAGGGGATGAGTTTCAGGGCATGAGATTCAGGGCAGGTATTTCAGGGCATGTAATTCAGGGCATGAGTTTCTGGGCAGATGATTCAGGACAGGAGTTTTAGGGCATGTGATTCAGGGCATGAGTTTCAGGGCATGAGTTTCAGGGCATGAGTTTCAGGGCAGGAGTTTCAGGGCATGTGATTCAGGGCGTGAGTTTCAGGGCATGAGATTCAGGGCAGGTGTTTCAGGGCATGTAATTCAGGGCATGAGTTTCTGGGCAGATGATTCAGGGCATTAGTTTTAGGGCATGTGGTTCAGGGCATGAGATTCAGTGCATGAGTTTCAGGGCAGGAGTTTCAGGGTATGTGATTTAGGGCATGAGTTTCAGGGCATGAGATTCAGGGCTTGAGTTTCAGGGCATGAGGTTCAGGGCATGAGTTTCAGGGCATGAGATTCAGGGCATGAGTTTCAGTGCAGGAACTTGAGGGCATGAGATTCAGTGCACGAGTTTCAGAGCATGAGATTCAGGGCAGGAGATTCAGGGCATGAGTTTCAGTGCAGGAATTTCAGGGCATGAGATTCAGGGCATGAGATTCAGGGCATGAGTTTTAGGAAAGGAGATTCAGGGAATGAGTTTCAGGGCATGCGTTTCAAGGCAGGAGTTTCAGGGTATGTAATTCAGGGCGTGAGTTTCAGGATATGAGATTCATGGCATGAGTTTCAGTGCAGGAGTTTCAGGGCATGAGATTCAGGGCATGAGTTTCAGGGCATGAGATTCAGGACAGGAGTTTCAAGGCATGAAATTCAGGGCTTGAGTTTCACTGCATGAGTTTGAGGGCAGGAGTTTCAGAGCATGAGATTCAGGGCATGAGTTTCAGGGCATGAGATTCAGGGCAGGAATTTCAGGGCATGTAATTCAGGGCATGAGTTTCTGGGCAGATGATTCAGGGCAGGAGTTTTAGGGCATGTGATTCAGGGCATGAGTTTCAGTGCATGAGTTTCAGGGCAGGAGATTCAGGGCTTGAGTTTCAGGGCATGATTTTCAGGGCAGGAGATTCAGGGCAGGTGTTTCAGTGCAGGAGTTTCTGAACATGAGATTCAGGGCATGAGATTCAGGGCATGGGTTTCAGGATATGAGATTCATGGCATGAGTTTCAGTGCAGGAGATTCAGGGCATGAGATTCAGGGCATGAGTTTCAGAGCATGAGATTCAGGGCATGATATTCAGGGCATGATTTTCAGTGCAGGAGATTCAGGGCAGGTGTTTCAGTGCAGGAGTTTCAGGGCATGAGATTCAGGGCATGAGATTCAGGGCATGAGTTTCAGGACAGGAGATTCAGGGCATGAGTTTCAGGGCATGAGTTTCAGGGCATGAGATTCAGGGCATGAGATTCAGGGCTTCATTTTCAGGGCAGGAGATTCAGGGCAGGTGTTTCAGTGCAGGAGTTTCAGGGCACGAGATTCAGTGCATGAGATTCAGGGCATGAGTTTCAGGGCATGAGTTTCAGGGCATGAGTTTCAGGGCCGGAGTTTCAGGGCATGTGATTCAAGGCGTGAGTTTCAGGATATGAGATTCATGGCATGAGTTTCAGTGCAGGTGTTTCAGGGCATGAGATTCAGGGCATGAGTTTCAGTGCATGAGTTTGAGGGCAGGAGTTTCAAGGCATGAGATTCAGGGCATGAGTTTCAGTGCATGAGTTTGAGGGCAGGAGTTTCAGGCCATGAGATTAAGGGCATGAGTTTCAGGGCATGAGATTCAGGGCAGGTGTTTCAGGGCATGTAATTCAGGGCATGAGTTTCTGGGCAGATGATTCAGGGCATGAGTTTTAGGGCATGTGATTCAGGGCATGAGTTTCAGTGCATGAGTTTCAGGGCATGAGTTTCAGTGCATGAGTTTCAGGGCAGGAGTTTCAGGGTATGTGATGTAGGGCATGAGTTTCAGGACATGAGATTCAGGGCTTGAGATTCACGGCATGAGATTCAGGGCATGAGTTTCAGGGCAGGAGATTCAGGGCACGTGTTTCAGTGCAGGAGTTTCAGGGCATGAGATTCAGGGCATGAGTTTCAGGGCATGAGTTTCAGGGCAGGAGTTTCAGGGCATGTAATTCAGGGCGTGAGTTTCAGGATATTAGATTCATGGCATGAGTTTCAGTGCAGGAGTTTCAGGGCATGAGATTCAGGGCGTGAGTTTCAGGGCATGAGATTCAGGGCAGGTATTTCAGGGCATGTAATTCAGGGCATGAGTTTCTGGGCAGATGATTCAGGGCAGGAGTTTTAGGGCATGTGATTCAGGGCATGAGTTTCAGTGCATGAGTTTCAGTGCAGGAGTTTCAGGGCATGAGATTCAGGGCATGAGTTTCAGGGCATGAGATTCAGGGCAGGTATTTCAGGGCATGTAATTCAGGGCATGAGTTTCTGGGCAGATGATTCAGGGCAGGAGTTTTAGGGCATGTGATTCAGGGCATGAGTTTCAGTGCATGAGTTTCAGGGCAGGAGTTTCAGGGTATGTGATTTAGGGCAAGAGTTTCAGGGCATGAGATTCAGGGCTTGAGGTTCAGGGCATGAGGTTCAGGGCATGAGTTTCAGGGCATGAGATTCAGGGCATGAGTTTCAGTGCAGTTAATTGAGGGCATGAGATTCAGTGCACGAGTTTTAGAGCATGAGATTCAGGGCTTCATTTTCAGGGCAGGAGATTCAGGGCAGGTGTTTCAGGGTATGTGATGTAGGGCATGAGTTTCAGGGCATGAGATTCAGGGCTTGAGATTCACGGCATGAGATTCAGGGCATGATTTTCAGGGCAGGAGATTCAGGGCAGGTGTTTCAGTGCAGGGGTTTCAGGCCATGAGATTCAGGGCATGAGATTCAGGGCATGAGTTTCAGGACAGGAGATTCAGGGCATGAGTTTCAGGGCATGAGTTTCAGTGCAGGAGTTTCAGGGTATGTGATGTAGGGCATGAGTTTCAGGGCATGAGATTCAGGGCTTGAGATTCACGGCATGAGATTCAGGGCATGATTTTCAGGGCAGGAGATTCAGGGCAGGTGTTTCAGTGCAGGAGTTTCAGGGCATGAGATTCAGGGCATGAGATTCAGGGCATGAGTTTCAGGACAGGAGATTCAGGGCATGAGTTTCAGGGCATGAGTTTCAGGGCATGAGATTCAGGGCATGAGATTCAGGGCTTCATTTTCAGGGCAGGAGATTCAGGGCAGGTGTTTCAGTGCAGGAGTTTCAGGGCACGAGATTCAGGGCATGGGATTCAGCGCATGAGTTTCAGGGCATGAGTTTCAGGGCAGGAGTTTCAGGGCATGTGATTCAAGGCGTGAGTTTCAGGATATGAGATTCAGGGCATGAGTTTCAGTGCATGAGTTTGAGGGCAGGAGTTTCAAGGCATGAGATTCAGGGCATGAGTTTCAGTGCATGAGTTTGAGGGCAGGAGTTTTAGGGCATGAGATTCAGGGCATGAGTTTCAGGGCATGAGATTCAGGGCAGGTATTTCAGGGCATGTAATTCAGGGCATGAGTTTCTGGGCAGATGATTCAGGGCAGGAGTATCAGGGTATGTGATTTAGGGCATGAGTTTCAGGGCATGAGATTCAGGGCTTGAGTTTCAGGGCATGAGGTTCAGGGCATGAGTTTCAGGGCATGAGATTCAGGGCTTGAGTTTCAGTGCAGGAACTTGAGGGCATGAGATTCGGTGCACGAGTTTCAGAGCATGAGATTCAGGGCATGAGATTCAGGTCATGATTTTCAAGGCAGGAGATTCAGGGCAGGTGTTTCAGTGCAGGAGTTTCAGGACATGAGATTCAGGGCATGAGTTTCAGTGCAGTAACTTGAGGTCATGAGATTCAGTGCACGAGTTTCAGAGCGTGAGATTCAGGGCATGAGATTCAGGGCATGAGTTTCAGGGCAGGAGATTCAGGGCAGGTGTTTCAGTGCAGGAGTTTCAGGGCATGAGATTCAGGACATGAGATTCAGGGCATGAGTTTTAGGACAGGAGATTCAGGGCATGAGTTTCAGGGCATGAGTTTCAGGGCATGAGTTTCAGGGCAGGAGTTTCAGGGCATGTAATTCAGGGCGTGAGTTCCAGGATATGAGATTCATGGCATGGGTTTCAGTGCAGGAGTTTCAGGGCATGAGATTCAGGGCATGAGTTTCAGGGCATGAGATTCAGGGCAGGTATTTCAGGGCATGTAATTCAGGGCATGAGTTTCTGGGCAGATGATTCAGGGCATGAGTTTTAGGGCATGTGATTCAGGGCATGAGTTTCAGTGCATGAGTTTCAGGGCAGGAGTTTCAGGGTATGTGATTTAGGGCATGAGTTTCAGGGCATGAGATTCAGGGCTTGAGTTTCAGGGAATGAGGTTCAGGGCATGAGTTTCAGGGCATGAGATTCAGGGCATGAGTTTCAGTGCAGGAACTTGAGGGCATGAGATTCAGTGCACGAGTTTCAGAGCATGAGTTTCAGGGCATGAGGTTCAGGGCATGAGTTTCAGGGCATGAGATTCAGGTCATGAGTTTCAGTGCAGGAACTTGAGGGCATGAGATTCAGTGCACGAGGTTCAGAGCATGAGATTCAGGGCATGAGATTCAGGGCATGAGTTTCAGGGCATGAGATTCAGGGCAGGTATTTCAGGGCATGTAATTCAGGGCATGAGTTTCTGGGCAGATGATTCAGGGCAGGAATTTTAGTGCATGTGATTCAGGGCATGAGTTTCAGTGCATGAGTTTCAGGGCAGTAGTTTCAGGGTATGTGATTTAGGGCATGAGTTTCAGGGCATGAGATTCAGGGCATGAGTTTCAGGGTAGGAGTTTTAGGGCATGTGATTCAGGGCGTGAGTTTCAGGATATGAGATTCATGGCATGAGTTTCAGGGCATGAGTTTCAGGGCAAGAGTTTCAGGGCATGAGATTCAGGGCATGAGTTTCAGGGTAGGTGATTCAGGGCAGGAGTTTCAGGACATGAGATTCAGGGCATGAGTTTCAGTGCAGGAACTTGAGGTCATGAGATTCAGTGCACGAGTTTCAAAGCATGAGATTCAGGGCATGAGATTCAGGGCATGAGTTTCAGGGCAGGAGATTCAGGGCACGTGTTTCAGTGCAGGAGTTTCAGGGCATGAGATTCAGGGCATGAGTTTCAGGGCAGGAGTTTCAGGGCATGTAATTCGGGGCGTGAGTTTCAGGATATTAGATTCATGGCATGAGTTTCAGTGTAGGAGTTTCAGGGCATGAGATTCAGGTCGTGAGTTTCAGGGCATGAGATTCAGGGCAGGTATTTCAGGGCATGTAATTCAGGGCATGAGTTTCTGGGCAGATGATTCAGGGCAGGAGTTTTAGGGCATGTGATTCAGGGCATGAGTTTCAGTGCATGAGTTTCAGTGCAGGAGTTTCAGGGCATGAGATTCAGGGCATGAGTTTCAGGGCATGAGATTCAGGGCAGGTATTTCAGGGCATGTAATTCAGGGCATGAGTTTCTGGGCAGATGATTCAGGGCAGGAGTTTTAGGGCATGTGATTCAGGGCATGAGTTTCAGTGCATGAGTTTCAGGGCAGGAGTTTCAGGGTATGTGATTTAGGGCAAGAGTTTCAGGGCATGAGATTCAGGGCTTGAGGTTCAGGGCATGAGGTTCAGGGCATGAGTTTCAGGGCATGAGATTCAGGGCATGAGTTTCAGTGCAGTTAATTGAGGGCATGAGATTCAGTGCACGAGTTTTAGAGCATGAGATTCAGGGCTTCATTTTCAGGGCAGGAGATTCAGGGCAGGTGTTTCAGTGCAGGAGTTTCAGGGCACGAGATTCAGGGCATGAGATTCAGGGCATGAGTTTCAGGGCATGAGATTCAGTGCAGGTGTTTCAGGGCATGAGATTCAGGGCATGAGTTTCAGTGCATGAATTTGAGGGCAGGAGTTTCAAGGCATGAGATTCAGGGCATGAGTTTCAGTGCATGAGTTTGAGGGCAGGAGTTTCAGGGCATGAGTTTCAGGGCATGAGTTTCAGGGCATGAGATTCAGGGCAGGTATTTCAGAGCATGTAATTCAGGGCATGAGTTTCTGGGCAGATGATTCAGGGCATTACTTTTAGGGCATGTGGATCAGGGCATGAGATTCAGTGCATGAGTTTCAGGGCAGGAGTATCAGGGTATGTGATTTAGGGCATGAGTTTCAGGGCATGAGATTCAGGGCTTGAGTTTCAGGGCATGAGGTTCAGGGCATGAGATTCAGGGCATGAGTTTCAGTGCAGGAACTTGAGGGCATGAGATTCAGTGCACGAGTTTCAGGGCATGAGATTCAGGGCATGAGATTCTGGGCATGAGTTTCAGGGCAGGAGATTCAGGGCAGGTGTTTCAGTGCAGGAATTTCAGGGCATGAGATTCAGGGCATGAGTTTTAGGACAGGAGATTCAGGGAATGATTTTCAGGGCATGCGTATCAAGGCAGGGGTTTCAGGGTATGTAATTCAGGGCGTGAGTTTCAGGGCATGAGATTCAGGGCATGAGTTTCAGGGCATGAGATTCAGGACAGGAGTTTCAAGGCATGAAATTCAGGGCTTGAGTTTCACTGCATGAGCTTGAGGGCAGGAGTTTCAGGGCATGAGATTCAGGGCATGAGTTTCAGGGCATGAGATTCAGGGCAGGAATTTCAGGGCATGTAATTCAGGGCATGAGTTTCTGGGCAGATGATTCAGGGCAGGAGTTTTAGGGCATGTGATTCAGGGCATGAGTTTCAGTGCATGAGTTTCAGGGCAGGAGATTCAGGGTATGAGATTTAGGGCATGAGTTTCAGTGCATGAGATTCAGGGCTTGAGTTTCAGGGCATGATTTTCAGGGCAGCTGATTCAGGGCAGGAATTTTAGGGCATGTGATTCAGGGCATGAGTTTCAGGGCATGAGTTTCAGTGCAGGAGTTTCAGGGCATGAGATTCAGGGCATGAATTTCAGGGCATGAGATTCAGGGCAGGTATTTCAGGGCATGTAATTCAGGGCATGAGTTTCTGGGCAGATGATTCAGGGCAGAAGTTTTAGGGCATGTGATTCAGGGCATGAGTTTCAGTGCATGAGTTTCAGGGCAGGAGTTTCAGGGTATGTGATTTAGGGCAGGACTTTCAGGGCATGAGATTCAGGGCTTGAGTTTCAGTGCATGAGTTTCAGGGCAGGAGATTCAGGGCTTGAGTTTCAGGGCATGATTTTCAGGGCAGGAGATTCAGGGCAGGTGTTTCAGTGCAGGAGTTTCTGGGCATGAGATTCAGGGCATGAGATTCAGGGCGTGAGTTTCAGGATATGAGATTCATGGCATGAGTTTCAGTGCAGGAGTTTCAGGGCATGAGATTCAGGGCATGAGTTTCAGGGCGTGAGTTTCAGGATATGAGATTCAGGGCATGATTTTCAGGGCAGGAGATTCAGGGCAGGTGTTTCAGTGCAGGAGTTTCAGGGCATGAGATTCAGGGCATGAGATTCAGGGCATGAGTTTCAGGACAGGAGATTCAGGGCATGAGTTTCAGGGCTTGAGTTTCAGGGCATGCGATTCAGGGCATGAGATTCAGGGCTTCATTTTCAGGGCAGGAGATTCAGGGCAGGTGTTTCAGTGCAGGAGTTTCAGGGCACGAGATTCAGGGCATGAGATTCAGGGCATGAGTTTCAGGGCATGAGTTTCAGGGCATGAGTTTCAGGGCAGGAGTTTCAGGGCATGTGATTCAAGGCGTGAGTTTCAGGATATGAGATTCATGGCATGAGTTTCAGTGCAGGTGTTTCAGGGCATGAGATTCAGGGCATGAGTTTCAGTGCATGAGTTTGAGGGCAGGAGTTTCAAGGCATGAGATTCAGGGCATGAGTTTCAGTGCATGAGTTTGAGGGCAGGAGTTTCAGGCCATGAGATTAAGGGCATGAGTTTCAGGGCATGAGATTCAGGGCAGGTGTTTCAAAGCATGAGATTCAGGGCATGAGTTTTAGTGCAGTTAATTGAGGGCATGAGATTCAGTGCACGAGTTTTAGAGCATGAGATTCAGGGCTTCATTTTCAGGGCAGGAGATTCAGGGCAGGTGTTTCAGTGCAGGAGTTTCAGGGCACGAGATTCAGGGCATGAGTTTCAGTGCATGAATTTGAGGGCAGGAGTTTCAAGGCATGAGATTCAGGGCATGAGTTTCAGTGCATGAGTTTGAGGGCAGGAGTTTCAGGGCATGAGATTCAGGGCAGGTATTTCAGGGCATGTAATTCAGGGCATGAGTTTCTGGGCAGATGATTCAGGGCATTAGTTTTAGGGCATGTGGATCAGGGCATGAGATTCAGTGCATGAGTTTCAGGGCAGGAGTTTCAGGGTATGTGATTTAGGGCATGAGTTTCAGGCAATGAGATTCAGGGCTTGAGTTTCAGGGCATGAGGTTCAGGGCATGAGATTCAGGGCATGAGTTTCAGTGCAGGAACTTGAGGGCATGAGATTCAGTGCACGAGTTTCAGAGCATGAGATTCAGGGCATGAGATTCTGGGCATGAGTTTCAGGGCAGGAGATTCAGGGCAGGTGTTTCAGTGCAGGAATTTCAGGGCATGAGATTCAGGGCATGAGTTTTAGGACAGGAGATTCAGGGAATGATTTTCAGGGCATGCGTTTCAAGGCAGGAGTTTCAGGGTATGTAATTCAGGCGTGAGTTTCAGGATATGAGATTCATGGCATGAGTTTCAGTGCAGGAGTTTCAGGGCATGAGATTCAGGGCATGAGTTTCAGGGCATGAGATTCAGGACAGGAGTTTCAAGGCATGAAATTCAGGGCTTGTGTTTCACTGCATGAGCTTGAGGGCAGGAGTTTCAGGGCATGAGATTCAGGGCATGAGTTTCAGGGCATGAGATTCAGGGCAGGAATTTCAGCGCATGTAATTCAGGGCATGAGTTTCTGGGCAGATGATTCAGGGCAGGAGATTTAGGGCATGTGATTCAGGGCATGAGTTTCACTGCATGAGTTTCAGGGCAGGAGATTCAGGGTATGAGATTTAGGGCATGAGTTTCAGTGCATGAGATTCAGGGCTTGAGTTTCAGGGCATGATTTTCAGGGCAGGAGATTCAGGGCAGGTGTTTCAGTGCAGGAGTTTCAGGGCATGAGATTCAGGGCATGAGATTCAGGGCATGAGTTTCAGGATATGAGATTCATGGCATGAGTTTCAGAGCAGGAGATTCAGGGCATGAGTTTCAGTGCATAAGTTTGAGGGCAGGAGTTTCAAGGCATGAGATTCAGGGCATGAGTTTCAGTGCATGAGTTTGAGGGCAGGGGTTTCAGGGCATGTAATTCAGGGCGTGAGTTTCAGTGCATGAGATTCAGGGCAGATATTTCAGGGCATGTAATTCAGGGCATGAGTTTCTGGGCAGCTGATTCAGGGCAGGAATTTTAGGGCATGTGATTCAGGGCTTGAGTTTCAGGGCATGAGGTTCAGGGCATGAGTTTCAGGGCATGAGATTCAGGGCATGAGTTTCAGTGCAGTTAATTGAGGGCATAAGATTCAGTGCACGAGTTTTAGAGCATGAGATTCAGGGCTTCATTTTCAGGGCAGGAGATTCAGGGCAGGTGTTTCAGTGCAGGCGTTTCAGGGCATGAGATTCAGGGCATGAGATTCAGGGCATGAGTTTCAGGACAGGAGATTCAGGGCATGAGTTTCAGGGCATGAGTTTCAGGGCAGGAGTTTTAGGGCATGTGGTTCAGGGCATGAGTTTCAGTGCATGAGTTTCAGGGCAGGAGTTTCAGGGTATGTGATTTAGGGCATGAGTTTCAGGGCATGAGATTCAGGGCTTGAGTTTCAGGGCATGAGGTTCAGGGCATGAGTTTCAGGGCATGAGATTCAGGGCATGAGTTTCAGTGCAGGAACTTGAGGGCATGAGATTCAGTGCACGAGTTTCAGAGCATGAGATTCAGGGCATGAGATTCAGGGCATGAGTTTCACTGCAGGAATTTCAGGGCATGAGATTCAGGGCATGAGTTTTAGGAAAGGAGATTCAGGGAATGAGTTTCAGGGCATGCGTTTCAAGGCAGGAGTTTCAGGGTATGTAATTCAGGGCGTGAGTTTCAGGATATGAGATTCATGGCATGAGTTTCAGTGCAGGAGTTTCAGGGCATGAGATTCAGGGCATGAGTTTCAGGGCATGAGATTCAGGACAGGAGTTTCAAGGCATGAAATTCAGGGCTTGAGTTTCACTGCATGAGTTTGAGGGCAGGAGTTTCAGGGCATGAGATTCAGGGCATGAGTTTCAGGGCATGAGATTCAGGGCAGGAATTTCAGGGCATGTAATTCAGGGCATGAGTTTCTGGGCAGATGATTCAGGGCAGGAGTTTTAGGGCATGTGATTCAGGGCATGAGTTTCAGTGCATGAGTTTCAGGGCAGGAGATTCAGGGCTTGAGTTTCAGGGCATGATTTTCAGGGCAGGAGATTTAGGGCAGGTGTTTCAGTGCAGGAGTTTCTGGGCATGAGATTCAGGGCATGAGATTCAGGGCGTGAGTTTCAGGATATGAGATTCATGGCATGAGTTTCAGTGCAGGAGTTTCAGGGCATGAGATTCAGGGCATGAGTTTCAGAGCATGAGATTCAGGGCATGAGATTCAGGGCATGATTTTCAGGGCAGGAGATTCAGGGCAGGTGTTTCAGTGCAGGAGTTTCAGGGCATGAGATTCAGGGCATGAGATTCAGGGCATGAGTTTCAGGACAGGAGATTCAGGGCATGAGTTTCAGGGCTTGAGTTTCAGGGCATGAGATTCAGGGCATGAGATTCAGGGCTTCATTTTCAGGGCAGGAGATTCAGGGAAGATGTTTCAGTGCAGGAGTTTCAGGGCACGAGATTCAGGGCATGAGATTCAGGGCATGAGTTTCAGGGCATGAGTTTCAGGGCATGAGTTTCAGGGCAGGAGTTTCAGGGCATGTGATTCAAGGCGTGAGTTTCAGGATATGAGATTCATGGCATGAGTTTCAGTGCAGGTGTTTCAGGGCATGAGATTCAGGGCATGAGTTTCAGTGCATGAGTTTGAGGGCAGGAGTTTCAAGGCATGAGATTCAGGGCATGAGTTTCAGTGCATGAGTTTGAGGGCAGGAGTTTCAGGCCATGAGATTAAGGGCATGAGTTTCAGGGCATGAGATTCAGGGCAGGTGTTTCAGGGCATGTAATTCAGGGCATGAGTTTCTGGGCAGATGATTCAGGGCATGAGTTTTAGGGCATGAGATTCAGGGCATGAGTTTCAGTGCATGAGTTTCAGGGTATGAGTTTCAGTGCATGAGTTTCAGGGCAGGAGTTTCAGGGTATGTGATGTAGGGCATGAGTTTCAGGGCATGAGATTCAGGGCTTGAGATTCACGGCATGAGATTCAGGGCATGATTTTCAGCGCAGGAGATTCAGGGCAGGTGTTTCAGTGCAGGAGTTTCAGGGCATGAGATTCAGGGCATGAGATTCAGGGCATGAGTTTCAGGACAGGAGATTCAGGGCATGAGTTTCAGGGCATGAGTTTCAGGGCATGAGATTCAGGACATGAGATTCAGGGCATGATTTTCAGGGCAGGAGATTCAGGGCAGGTGTTTCAGTGCAGGAGTTTCAGGGCACGAGATTCAGGGCATGAGATTCAGGGCATGAGTTTCAGGGCATGAGTTTCAGGGCATGAGTTTCAGGGCAGGAGTTTCAGGGCATGTGATTCAAGGCGTGAGTTTCAGGATATGCGATTCATGGCATGAGTTTCAGTGCAGGTGTTTCAGGGCATGAGATTCAGGGCATGAGTTTCAGTGCATGAGTTTGAGGGCAGGAGTTTCAGGCCATGAGATTAAGGGCATGAGTTTCAGGGCATGAGATTCAGGGCAGGTGTTTCAGGGCATGTAATTCAGGGCATGAGTTTCTGGGCAGATGATTCAGGGCATGAGTTTTAGGGCATGTGATTCAGGGCATGAGTTTCAGTGCATGAGTTTCAGGGTATGAGTTTCAGTGCATGAGTTTCAGGGCAGGAGTTTCAGGGTATGTGATGTAGGGCATGAGTTTCAGGGCATGAGATTCAGGGCTTGAGATTCACGGCATGAGATTCAGGGCATGATTTTCAGGGCAGGAGATTCAGGGCAGGTGTTTCAGTGCAGGAGTTTCAGGGCATGAGATTCAGGGCATGAGATTCAGGGCATGAGTTTCAGGACAGGAGATTCAGGGCATGAGTTTCAGGGCATGAGTTTCAGGGCATGAGATTCAGGGCATGAGATTCAGGGCTTCATTTTCAGGGCAGGAGATTCAGGGCAGGTGTTTCAGTGCAGGAGTTTCAGGGCACGAGATTCAGGGCATGAGATTCAGGGCATGAGTTTCAGGGCATGAGTATCAGGGCATGAGTTTCAGGGCAGGAGTTTCACGGCATGTGATTCAAGGCGTGAGTTTCAGGATATGAGATTCATGGCATGAGTTTCAGTGCAGGTGTTTCAGGGCATGAGATTCAGGGCATGAGTTTCAGAGCATGAGTTTGAGGGCAGGAGTTTCAAGGCATGAGATTCAGGGCATGAGTTTCAGTGCATGAGTTTGAGGGCAGGAGTTTCAGGGCATGAGATTCAAGGCGTGAGTTTCAGGATATGAGATTCATGGCATGAGTTTCAGTGCAGGTGTTTCAGGGCATGAGATTCAGGGCATGAGTTTCAGAGCATGAGTTTGAGGGCAGGAGTTTCAAGGCATGAGATTCAGGGCATGAGTTTCAGTGCATGAGTTTGAGGGCAGGAGTTTCAGGGCATGAGATTCAGGGCATGAGTTTCAGGGCATGAGATTCAGGGCAGGTATTTCAGGGCATGTAATTCAGGGCATGAGTTTCTGGGCAGATGATTCAGGGCAGGAGTTTCAGGGTATGTGATTTAGGGCATGAGTTTCAGGGCATGAGTTTCAGGGCATGAGTTTCAGGGCAGGAGTTTCAGGGCATGTGATTCAAGGCGTGAGTTTCAGGATATGAGATTCATGGCATGAGTTTCAGTGCAGGTGTTTCAGGGCATGAGATTCAGGGCATGAGTTTCAGTGCATGAGTTTGAGGGCAGGAGTTTCAAGGCATGAGATTCAGGGCATGAGTTTCAGTGCATGAGTTTGAGGGCAGGAGTTTCAGGCCATGAGATTAAGGGCATGAGTTTCAGGGCATGAGATTCAGGGCAGGTGTTTCAGGGCATGTAATTCAGGGCATGAGTTTCTGGGCAGATGATTCAGGGCATGAGTTTTAGGGCATGAGATTCAGGGCATGAGTTTCAGTGCATGAGTTTCAGGGTATGAGTTTCAGTGCATGAGTTTCAGGGCAGGAGTTTCAGGGTATGTGATGTAGGGCATGAGTTTCAGGGCATGAGATTCAGGGCTTGAGATTCACGGCATGAGATTCAGGGCATGATTTTCAGCGCAGGAGATTCAGGGCAGGTGTTTCAGTGCAGGAGTTTCAGGGCATGAGATTCAGGGCATGAGATTCAGGGCATGAGTTTCAGGACAGGAGATTCAGGGCATGAGTTTCAGGGCATGAGTTTCAGGGCATGAGATTCAGGACATGAGATTCAGGGCATGATTTTCAGGGCAGGAGATTCAGGGCAGGTGTTTCAGTGCAGGAGTTTCAGGGCACGAGATTCAGGGCATGAGATTCAGGGCATGAGTTTCAGGGCATGAGTTTCAGGGCATGAGTTTCAGGGCAGGAGTTTCAGGGCATGTGATTCAAGGCGTGAGTTTCAGGATATGAGATTCATGGCATGAGTTTCAGTGCAGGTGTTTCAGGGCATGAGATTCAGGGCATGAGTTTCAGTGCATGAGTTTGAGGGCAGGAGTTTCAGGCCATGAGATTAAGGGCATGAGTTTCAGGGCATGAGATTCAGGGCAGGTGTTTCAGGGCATGTAATTCAGGGCATGAGTTTCTGGGCAGATGATTCAGGGCATGAGTTTTAGGGCATGTGATTCAGGGCATGAGTTTCAGTGCATGAGTTTCAGGGTATGAGTTTCAGTGCATGAGTTTCAGGGCAGGAGTTTCAGGGTATGTGATGTAGGGCATGAGTTTCAGGGCATGAGATTCAGGGCTTGAGATTCACGGCATGAGATTCAGGGCATGATTTTCAGGGCAGGAGATTCAGGGCAGGTGTTTCAGTGCAGGAGTTTCAGGGCATGAGATTCAGGGCATGAGATTCAGGGCATGAGTTTCAGGACAGGAGATTCAGGGCATGAGTTTCAGGGCATGAGTTTCAGGGCATGAGATTCAGGGCATGAGATTCAGGGCTTCATTTTCAGGGCAGGAGATTCAGGGCAGGTGTTTCAGTGCAGGAGTTTCAGGGCACGAGATTCAGGGCATGAGATTCAGGGCATGAGTTTCAGGGCATGAGTTTCAGGGCAGGAGTTTCACGGCATGTGATTCAAGGCGTGAGTTTCAGGATATGAGATTCATGGCATGAGTTTCAGTGCAGGTGTTTCAGGGCATGAGATTCAGGGCATGAGTTTCAGAGCATGAGTTTGAGGGCAGGAGTTTCAAGGCATAAGTTTCAGGGCATGAGTTTCAGTGCATGAGTTTGAGGGCATGAGTTTCAGGGCATGAGATTCAGGGCATGAGTTTCAGGGCATGAGATTCAGGGCAGGTATTTCAGGGCATGTAATTCAGGGCATGAGGTTCTGGGCAGATGATTCAGGGCATGAGTTTCAGGGTATGTGATTTAGGGCATGAGTTTCAGGGCTTGAGTTTCAGGGCATGAGGTTCAGGACATGAGTTTCAGGGCATGAGATTCAGGGCTTGAGTTTCAGTGCAGGAACTTGAGGGCATGAGATTCAGTGCACGAGTTTCAGAGCATGAGATTCAGGGCATGAGATTCAGGTCATGATTTTCAAGGCAGGAGATTCAGGGCAGGTGTTTCAGTGCAGGAGTTTCAGGACATGAGATTCAGGGCATGAGTTTCAGTGCAGTAACTTGAGGTCATGAGATTCAGTGAACGAGTTTCAGAGCGTGAGCTTCAGGGCATGAGATTCAGGGCATGAGTTTCAGGGCAGGAGATTCAGGGCAGGTGTTTCAGTGCAGGAGTTTCAGGGCATGAGATTCAGGACATGAGATTCAGGGCATGAGTTTTAGGACAGGAGATTCAGGGCATGAGTTTCAGGGCATGAGTTTCAGGGCAGGAGTTTCAGGGCATGTAATTCAGGGCGTGAGTTTCAGGATATGAGATTCATGGCATGAGTTTCAGTGCAGGAGTTTCAGGGCATGAGATTCAGGGCATGAGTTTCAGGGCATGAGATTCAGGGCAGGTATTTCAGGGCATGTAATTCAGGGCATGAGATTCTGGGCAGATGATTCAGGGCATGAGTTTTAGGGCATGTGATTCAGGGCATGAGTTTCAGTGCATGAGTTTCAGGGCAGGAGTTTCAGGGTATGTGATTTAGGGCATGAGTTTCAGGGCATGAGATTCAGGGCATGAGTTTTAGTGCAGTTAATTGAGGGCATGAGATTCAGTGCACGAGTTTTAGAGCATGAGATTCAGGGCTTCATTTTCAGGGCAGGAGATTCAGGGCAGGTGTTTCAGTGCAGGAGTTTCAGGGCACGAGATTCAGGGCATGAGATTCAGGGCATGAGTTTCAGAGCATGAGATTCAGTGCAGGTGTTTCAGGGCATGAGATTCAGGGCATGAGTTTCAGTGCATGAATTTGAGGGCAGGAGTTTCAAGGCATGAGATTCAGGGCATGAGTTTCAGTGCATGAGTTTGAGGGCAGGAGTTTCAGGGCATGAGATTCAGGGCAGGTATTTCAGGGCATGTAATTCAGGGCATGAGTTTCTGGGCAGATGATTCAGGGCATTAGTTTTAGGGCATGTGGATCAGGGCATGAGATTCAGTGCATGAGTTTCAGGGCAGGAGTTTCAGGGTATGTGATTTAAGGCATGAGTTTCAGGGCATGAGATTCAGGGCTTGAGTTTCAGGGCATGAGGTTCAGGGCATGAGATTCAGGGCATGAGTTTCAGTGCAGGAACTTGAGGGCATGAGATTCAGTGCACGAGTTTCAGAGCATGAGATTCAGGGCATGAGATTCTGGGCATGAGTTTCAGGGCAGGAGATTCAGGGCAGGTGTTTCAGTGCAGGAATTTCAGGGCATGAGATTCAGGGCATGAGTTTTAGGACAGGAGATTCAGGGAATGATTTTCAGGGCATGCGTTTCAAGGCAGGAGTTTCAGGGTATGTAATTCAGGGCGTGAGTTTCAGGATATGAGATTCATGGCATGAGTTTCTGTGCAGGAGTTTCAGAGCATGAGATTCAGGGCATGAGTTTCAGGGCATGAGATTCAGGACAGGAGTTTCAAGGCATGAAATTCAGGGCTTGAGTTTCACTGCATGAGCTTGAGGGCAGGAGTTTCAGGGCATGAGATTCAGGGCATGAGTTTCAGGGCATGAGATTCAGGGCAGGAATTTCAGCGCATGTAATTCAGGGTATGAGTTTCTGGGCAGATGATTCAGGGCAGGAGATTTAGGGCATGTGATTCAGGGCATGAGTTTCAGTGCATGAGATTCAGGGCTTGAGTTTCAGGGCATGATTTTCAGGGCAGGAGATTCAGGGCAGGTGTTTCAGTGCAGGAGTTTCAGGGCATGAGATTCAGGGCATGAGATTCAGGGCATGAGTTTCAGGATATGAGATTCATGGCATGAGTTTCAGTGCAGGAGATTCAGGGCATGAGTTTCAGTGCATAAGTTTGAGGGCAGGAGTTTCAAGGCATGAGATTCAGGGCATGAGTTTCAGTGCATGAGTTTGAGGGCAGGGGTTTCAGGGCATGTAATTCAGGGCGTGAGTTTCAGTGCATGAGATTCAGGGCAGATATTTCAGGGCATGTAATTCAGGGCATGAGTTTCTGGGCATCTGATTCAGGGCAGGAATTTTAGGGCATGTGATTCAGGGCATGAGTTTCAGGGCATGAGTTTAAGTGCAGGAGTTTCAGGGCATGAGATTCAGGGCATGAATTTCAGGGCATGAGATTCAGGGCAGGTATTTCAGGGCATGTAATTCAGGGCATGAGTTTCTGGGCAGATGATTCAGGGCAGGAGTTTTAGGGCATGTGATTCAGGGCATGAGTTTCAGTGCATGAGTTTCAGGGCAGGAGTTTCAGGGTATGTGATTTAGGGCAAGAGTTTCAGGGCATGAGATTCAGGGCTTGAGTTTCAGGGCATGAGGTTCAGGGCATGAGTTTCAGGGCATGAGATTCAGGGCACGAGTTTCAGTGCAGTTAATTGAGGTCATAAGATTCAGTGCACGAGTTTTAGAGCATGAGATTCAGGGCTTCATTTTCAGGGCAGGAGATTCAGGGCAGGTGTTTCAGTGCAGGAGTTTCAGGGCATGAGATTCAGGGCATGAGATTCAGGGCATGAGTTTCAGGACAGGAGATTCAGGGCATGAGTTTCAGGGCATGAGTTTCAGGGCATGAGTTTCAGGGCAGGAGTTTCAGGGCATGTGATTCAGGGCAGGTGTTTCAGGGCATGTAATTCAGGGCATGAGTTTCTGGGCAGATGATTCAGGGCATTAGTTTTAGGGCATGTGGTTCAGGGCATGAGATTCAGTGCATGAGTTTCAGGGCAGGAGTTTCAGGGTATGTGATTTAGGGCATGAGTTTCAGGGCATGAGATTCAGGGCTTGAGTTTCAGGGCATGAGGTTCAGTGCATGAGTTTCAGTGCAGGAACTTGAGGGCATGAGATTCAGTGCACGAGTTTCAGAGCATGAGATTCAGGGCATGAGATTCAGGGCATGAGTTTCAGTGCAGGAATTTCAGGGCATGAGATTCAGGGCATGAGTTTTAGGAAAGGAGATTCAGGGAATGAGTTTCAGGGCATGCGTTTCAAGGCAGGAGTTTCAGGGTATGTAATTCAGGGCGTGAGTTTCAGGATATGAGATTCATGGCATGAGTTTCAGTGCAGGAGTTTCAGGGCATGAGATTCAGGGCATGAGTTTCAGGGCATGAGATTCAGGACAGGAGTTTCAAGGCATGAAATTCAGGGCTTGAGTTTCACTGCATGAGTTTGAGGGCAGGAGTTTCAGGGCATGAGATTCAGGGCATGAGTTTCAGGGCATGAGATTCAGGGCAGGAATTTCAGGGCATGTAATTCAGGGCATGAGTTTCTGGGCAGATGATTCAGGGCAGGAGTTTTAGGGCATGTGATTCAGGGCATGAGTTTCAGTGCATGAGTTTCAGGGCAGGACATTCAGGGCTTGAGTTTCAGGGCATGATTTTCAGGGCAGGAGATACAGGGCAGGTGTTTCAGTGCAGGAGTTTCTGAACATGAGATTCAGGGCATGAGATTCAGGGCATGAGTTTCAGGATATGAAATTCATGGCATGAGTTTCAGTGCAGGAGATTCAGGGCATGAGATTCAGGGCATGAGTTTCAGAGCATGAGATTCAGGGCATGATATTCAGGGCATGATTTTCAGTGCAGGAGATTCAGGGCAGGTGTTTCAGTGCAGGAGTTTCAGGGCATGAGATTCAGGGCATGAGATTCAGGGCATGAGTTTCAGGACAGGAGATTCATGGCATGAGTTTCAGGGCATGAGTTTCAGGGCATGAGATTCAGGGCATGAGATTCAGGGCTTCATTTTCAGGGCAGGAGATTCAGGGCAGGTGTTTCAGTGCAGGAGTTTCAGGGCACGAGATTCAGTGCATGAGATTCAGGGCATGAGTTTCAGGGCATGAGTTTCAGGGCATGAGATTCAGGGCTTGAGTTTCAGGGCATGAGGTTCAGGACATGAGTTTCAGGGCGTGAGATTCAGGGCTTGAGTTTCAGTGCAGGAACTTGAGGGCATGAGATTCAGTGCACGAGTTTCAGAGCATGAGATTCAGGGCATGAGATTCAGGTCATGATTTTCAAGGCAGGAGATTCAGGGCAGGTGTTTCAGTGCAGGAGTTTCAGGACATGAGATTCAGGGCATGAGTTTCAGTGCAGTAACTTGAGGTCATGAGATTCAGTGAACGAGTTTCAGAGCGTGAGCTTCAGGGCATGAGATTCAGGGCATGAGTTTCAGGGCAGGAGATTCAGGGCAGGTGTTTCAGTGCAGGAGTTTCAGGGCATGAGATTCAGGACATGAGATTCAGGGCATGAGTTTTAGGACAGGAGATTCAGGGCATGAGTTTCAGGGCATGAGTTTCAGGGCATGAGTTTCAGGGCAGGAGTTTCAGGGCATGTAATTCAGGGCGTGAGTTTCAGGATATGAGATTCATGGCATGAGTTTCAGTGCAGGAGTTTCAGGGCATGAGATTCAGGGCATGAGTTTCAGGGCATGAGATTCAGGGCAGGTATTTCAGAGCATGTAATTCAGGGCATGAGTTTCTGGGCAGATGATTCAGGGCATGAGTTTTAGGGCATGTGATTCAGGGCATGAGTTTCAGTGCATGAGTTTCAGGGCAGGAGTTTCAGGGTATGTGATTTAGGGCATGAGTTTCAGGGCATGAGATTCAGGGCATGAGTTTTAGTGCAGTTAATTGAGGGCATGAGATTCAGTGCACGAGTTTTAGAGCATGAGATTCAGGGCTTCATTTTCAGGGCAGGAGATTCAGGGCAGGTGTTTCTGTGCAGGAGTTTCAGGGCACGAGATTCAGGGCATGAGATTCAGGGCATGAGTTTCAGAGCATGAGATTCAGTGCAGGTGTTTCAGGGCATGAGATTCAGGGCATGAGTTTCAGTGCATGAGTTTGAGGGCAGGAGTTTCAGGGCATGAGATTCAGGGCAGGTATTTCAGGGCATGTAATTCAGGGCATGAGTTTCTGGGCAGATGATTCAGGGCATTAGTTTTAGGGCATGTGGATCAGGGCATGAGATTCAGTGCATGAGTTTCAGGGCAGGAGTTTCAGGGTATGTGATTTAGGGCATGAGTTTCAGGGCATGAGATTCAGGGCATGAGTTTCAGGGCATGAGGTTCAGGGCATGAGATTCAGGGCATGAGTTTCAGTGCAGGAACTTGAGGGCATGAGATTCAGTGCACGAGTTTCAGAGCATGAGATTCAGGGCATGAGATTCTGGGCATGAGTTTCAGGGCAGGAGATTCAGGGCAGGTGTTTCAGTGCAGGAATTTCAGGGCATGAGCTTCAGGGCATGAGTTTTAGGACAGGAGATTCAGGGAATGATTTTCAGGGCATGCGTTTCAAGGCAGGAGTTTCAGGGTATGTAATTCAGGGCGTGAGTTTCAGGATATGAGATTCATGGCATGAGTTTCAGTGCAGGAGTTTCAGGGCATGAGATTCAGGGCATGAGTTTCAGGGCATGAGATTCAGGACAGGAGTTTCAAGGCATGAAATTCAGGGCTTGAGTTTCACTGCATGAGCTTGAGGGCAGGAGTTTCAGGGCATGAGATTCAGGGCATGAGTTTCAGGGCATGAGATTCAGGGCAGGAATTTCAGCGCATGTAATTCAGGGCATGAGTTTCTGGGCAGATGATTCAGGGCAGGAGATTCAGGGTATGAGATTTAGGGCATGAGTTTCAGTGCATGAGATTCAGGGCTTGAGTTTCAGGGCATGATTTTCAGGGCAGGAGATTCAGGGCAGGTGTTTCAGTGCAGGAGTTTCAGGGCATGAGATTCAGGGCATGAGATTCAGGGCATGAGTTTCAGGATATGAGATTCATGGCATGAGTTTCAGTGCAGGAGATTCAGGGCATGAGTTTCAGTGCATAAGTTTGAGGGCAGGAGTTTCAAGGCATGAGATTCAGGGCATGAGTTTCAGTGCATGAGTTTGAGGGCAGGGGTTTCAGGGCATGTAATTCAGGGCGTGAGTTTCAGTGCATGAGATTCAGGGCAGATATTTCAGGGCATGTAATTCAGGGCATGAGTTTATGGGCAGCTGATTCAGGGCAGGAATTTTAGGGCATGTGATTCAGGGCATGAGTTTCAGGGCATGAGTTTCAGTGCAGGAGTTTCAGGGCATGAGATTCAGGGCATGAATTTCAGGGCATGAGATTCAGGGCAGGTATTTCAGGGCATGTAATTCAGGGCATGAGTTTCTGGGCAGATGATTCAGGGCAGGAGTTTTAGGGCATGTGATTCAGGGCATGAGTTTCAGTGCATGAGTTTCAGGGCAGGAGTTTCAGGGTATGTGATTTAGGGCAAGAGTTTCAGGGCATGAGATTCAGGGCTTGAGTTTCAGGGCATGAGGTTCAGGGCATGAGTTTCAGGGCATGAGATTCAGGGCATGAGTTTCAGTGCAGTTAATTGAGGTCATAAGATTCAGTGCACGAGTTTTAGAGCATGAGATTCAGGGCTTCATTTTCAGGGCAGGAGATTCAGGGCAGGTGTTTCAGTGCAGGAGTTTCAGGGCATGAGATTCAGGGCATGAGATTCAGGGCATGAGTTTCAGGACAGGAGATTCAGGGCATGAGTTTCAGGGCATGAGTTTCAGGGCATGAGTTTCAGGGCAGGAGTTTCAGGGCATGTGATTCAGGGCGTGAGTTTCAGGGCATGAGATTCAGGGCAGGTGTTTCAGGGCATGTAATTCAGGGCATGAGTTTCTGGGCAGATGATTCAGGGCATTAGTTTTAGGGCATGTGGTTCAGGGCATGAGATTCAGTGCATGAGTTTCAGGGCAGGAGTTTCAGGGTATGTGATTTAGGGCATGAGTTTCAGGGCATGAGATTCAGGACTTGAGTTTCAGGGCATGAGGTTCAGGGCATGAGTTTCAGTGCAGGAACTTGAGGGCATGAGATTCAGTGCACGAGTTTCAGAGCATGAGTTTCAGGGCATGAGGTTCAGGGCATGAGTTTCAGGGCATGAGATTCAGGTCATGAGTTTCAGTGCAGGAACTTGAGGGCATGAGATTCAGTGCACGAGTTTCAGAGCATGAGATTCAGGGCATGAGATTCAGGGCGTGAGTTTCAGGATATGAGATTCATGGCATGAGTTTCAGTGCAGGAGTTTCAGGGCATGAGATTCAGGGCATGAGTTTCAGAGCATGAGATTCAGGGCATGAGATTCAGGGCATGATTTTCAGGGCAGGAGATTCAGGGCAGGTGTTTCAGTGCAGGAGTTTCAGGGCATGAGATTCAGGGCATGAGATTCAGGGCATGAGTTTCAGGACAGGAGATTCAGGGCATGAGTTTCAGGGCTTGAGTTTCAGGGCATGAGATTCAGGGCATGAGATTCAGGGCTTCATTTTCAGGGCAGGAGATTCAGGGCAGGTGTTTCAGTGCAGGAGTTTCAGGGCACGAGATTCAGGGCATGAGATTCAGGGCATGAGTTTCAGGGCATGAGTTTCAGGGCATGAGTTTCAGGGCAGGAGTTTCAGGGCATGTGATTCAAGGCGTGAGTTTCAGGATCTGAGATTCATGGCATGAGTTTCAGTGCAGGTGTTTCAGGGCATGAGATTCAGGGCATGAGTTTCAGTGCATGAGTTTGAGGGCAGGAGTTTCAAGGCATGAGATTCAGGGCATGAGTTTCAGTGCATGAGTTTGAGGGCAGGAGTTTCAGGCCATGAGATTAAGGGCATGAGTTTCAGGGCATGCGATTCAGGGCAGGTGTTTCAGGGCATGTAATTCAGGGCATGAGTTTCTGGGCAGATGATTCAGGGCATGAGTTTTAGGGCATGTGATTCAGGGCATGAGTTTCAGTGCATGAGTTTCAGGGTATGAGTTTCAGTGCATGAGTTTCAGGGCAGGAGTTTCAGGGTATGTGATGTAGGGCATGAGTTTCAGGGCATGAGATTCAGGGCTTGAGATTCACGGCATGAGATTCAGGGCATGATTTTCAGGGCAGGAGATTCAGGGCAGGTGTTTCAGTGCAGGAGTTTCAGGGCATGAGATTCAGGGCATGAGATTCAGGGCATGAGTTTCAGGACAGGAGATTCAGGGCATGAGTTTCAGGGCATGAGTTTCAGGGCATGAGATTCAGGGCGTGAGATTCAGGGCTTCATTTTCAGGGCAGAAGATTCAGGGCAGGTGTTTCAGTGCAGGAGTTTCAGGGCACGAGATTCAGGGCATGAGATTCAGGACATGAGTTTCAGGGCATGAGTTTCAGGGCATGAGTTTCAGGGCAGGAGTTTCAGGGCATGTGATTCAAGGCGTGAGTTTCAGGATATGAGATTCATGGCATGAGTTTCAGTGCAGGTGTTTCAGGGCATGAGATTCAGGGCATGAGTTTCAGTGCATGAGTTTGAGGGCAGGAGTTTCAGGCCATGAGATTAAGGGCATGACTTTCAGGGCATGAGATTCAGGGCAGGTGTTTCAGGGCATGTAATTCAGGGCATGAGTTTCTGGGCAGATGATTCAGGGCATGAGTTTTAGGGCATGTGATTCAGGGCATGAGTTTCAGTGCATGAGTTTCAGGGTATAGAGTTTCAGTGCATGAGTTTCAGGGCAGGAGTTTCAGGGTATGTGATGTAGGGCATGAGTTTCAGGGCATCAGATTCAGGGCTTGAGATTCACGGCATGAGATTCAGGGCATGATTTTCAGGGCAGGAGATTCAGGGCATGAGTTTCAGTGCATAAGTTTGAGGGCAGGAGATTCAAGGCATGAGATTCAGGGCATGAGTTTCAGTGCATGAGTTTGAGGGCAGGGGTTTCAGGGCATGTAATTCAGGGCGTGAGTTTCAGTGCATGAGATTCAGGGCAGATATTTCAGGGCATGTAATTCAGGGCATGAGTTTCTGGGCAGCTGATTCAGGGCAGGAATTTTAGGGCATGTGATTCAGGGCATGAGTTTCAGGGCATGAGTTTCAGTGCAGGAGTTTCAGGGCATGAGATTCAGGGCATGAATTTCAGGGCATGAGATTCAGGGCAGGTATTTCAGGGCATGTAATTCAGGGCATGAGTTTCTGGGCAGATGATTCAGGGCAGGAGTTTTAGGGCATGTGATTCAGGGCATGAGTTTCAGTGCATGACTTTCAGGGCAGGAGTTTCAGGGTATGTGATTTAGGGCAAGAGTTTCAGGGCATGAGATTCAGGGCTTGAGTTTCAGGGCATGAGGTTCAGGGCATGAGTTTCAGTGCAGGAACTTGAGGGCATGAGATTCAGTGCACGAGTTTCAGAGCATGAGATTCAGGGCATGAGATTCAGGGCATGAGTTTCAGGGCATGAGATTCAGGGCAGGTATTTCAGGGCATGTAATTCAGGGCATGAGTTTCTGGGCAGATGATTCAGGGCAGGAATTTTAGTGCATGTGATTCAGGGCATGAGTTTCAGTGCATGAGTTTCAGGGCAGTAGTTTCAGGGTATGTGATTTAGGGCATGAGTTTCAGGGCATGAGATTCAGGGCATGAGTTTCAGGGCAGGAGTTTTAGGGCATGTGATTCAGGGCATGAGTTTGAGTGCATGAGTTTCAGGGCAGGAGTTTCAGGGTATGTGAATTAGGGCATGAGTTTCAGGGCATGAGATTCAGGGCTTGAGTTTCAGGGCATGAGATTCAGGGCATGAGATTCAGGGCATGAGTTTCAGGACAGGAGTTTCAGGGCATGAGTTTCAGGGCATGAGTTTCAGGGCAGGAGTTTCAGGGCATGAGATTCAGGGCATGAGTTTCAGGGTAGGTGATTCAGGGCAGGAGTTTCAGGACATGAGATTCAGGGCATGAGTTTCAGTGCAGGAACTTGAGGTCATGAGATTCAGTGCACGAGTTTCAAAGCATGAGATTCAGGGCATGAGATTCAGGGCATGTGTTTCAGGGCAGGAGATTCAGGGCAGGTGTTTCAGTGCAGCAGTTTCAGGGCATGAGATTCAGGGCATGAGTTTCAGGGCATGAGTTTCAGGGCAGGAGTTTCAGGGCATGTAATTCAGGGCGTGAGTTTCAGGATATTAGATTCATGGCATGAGTTTCAGTGCAGGAGTTTCAGGGCATGAGATTCAGGGCGTGAGTTTCAGGGCATGAGATTCAGGGCAGGTATTTCAGGGCATGTAATTCAGGGCATGAGTTTCTGGGCAGATGATTCAGGGCAGGAGTTTTAGGGCATGTGATTCAGGGCATGAGTTTCAGTGCATGAGTTTCAGTGCAGGAGTTTCAGGGCATGAGATTCAGGGCATGAGTTTCAGGGCATGAGATTCAGGGCAGGTATTTCAGGGCATGTAATTCAGGACATGAGTTTCTGGGCAGATGATTCAGGGCATGAGTTTTAGGGCATGTGATTCAGGGCATGAGTTTCAGTGCATGAGTTTCAGGGTATAGAGTTTCAGTGCATGAGTTTCAGGGCAGGAGTTTCAGGGTATGTGATGTAGGGCATGAGTTTCAGGGCATCAGATTCAGGGCTTGAGATTCACGGCATGAGATTCAGGGCATGATTTTCAGGGCAGGAGATTCAGGGCATGAGTTTCAGTGCATAAGTTTGAGGGCAGGAGATTCAAGGCATGAGATTCAGGGCATGAGTTTCAGTGCATGAGTTTGAGGGCAGGGGTTTCAGGGCATGTAATTCAGGGCGTGAGTTTCAGTGCATGAGATTCAGGGCAGATATTTCAGGGCATGTAATTCAGGGCATGAGTTTCTGGGCAGCTGATTCAGGGCAGGAATTTTAGGGCATGTGATTCAGGGCATGAGTTTCAGGGCATGAGATTCAGGGCATGAATTTCAGGGCATGAGATTCAGGGCAGGTATTTCAGGGCATGTAATTCAGGGCATGAGTTTCTGGGCAGATGATTCAGGGCAGGAGTTTTAGGGCATGTGATTCAGGGCATGAGTTTCAGTGCATGACTTTCAGGGCAGGAGTTTCAGGGTATGTGATTTAGGGCAAGAGTTTCAGGGCATGAGATTCAGGGCTTGAGTTTCAGGGCATGAGGTTCAGGGCATGAGTTTCAGGGCATGAGATTCAGGGCATGAGTTTCAGTGCAGTTAATTGAGGTCATAAGATTCAGTGCACGAGTTTTAGAGCATGAGATTCAGGGCTTCATTTTCAGGGCAGGAGATTCAGGGCAGGTGTTTCAGTGCAGGAGTTTCAGGGCATGAGATTCAGGGCATGAGATTCAGGGCATGAGTTTCAGGACAGGAGATTCAGGGCATGAGTTTCAGGGCATGAGTTTCTGGGCAGATGATTCAGGGCATTAGTTTTAGGGCATGTGGTTCAGGGCATGAGATTCAGTGCATGAGTTTCAGGGCAGAAGTTTCAGGGTATGTGATTTAGGGCATGAGTTTCAGGGCATGAGATTCAGGACTTGAGTTTCAGGGCATGAGGTTCAGGGCATGAGTTTCAGTGCAGGAACTTGAGGGCATGAGATTCAGTGCACGAGTTTCAGAGCATGAGTTTCAGGGCATGAGGTTCAGGGCATGAGTTTCAGGGCATGAGATTCAGGTCATGAGTTTCAGTGCAGGAACTTGAGGGCATGAGATTCAGTGCACGAGTTTCAGAGCATGAGATTCAGGGCATGAGATTCAGGGCATGAGTTTCAGGGCATGAGATTCAGGGCAGGTATTTCAGGGCATGTAATTCAGGGCATGAGTTTCTGGGCAGATGATTCAGGGCAGGAATTTTAGTGCATGTGATTCAGGGCATGAGTTTCAGTGCATGAGTTTCAGGGCAGTAGTTTCAGGGTATGTGATTTAGGGCATGAGTTTCAGGGCATGAGATTCAGGGCATGAGTTTCAGGGCAGGAGTTTTAGGGCATGTGATTCAGGGCATGAGTTTGAGTGCATGAGTTTCAGGGCAGGAGTTTCAGGGTATGTGAATTAGGGCATGAGTTTCAGGGCATGAGATTCAGGGCTTGAGTTTCAGGGCATGAGATTCAGGGCATGAGATTCAGGGCATGAGTTTCAGGACAGGAGTTTCAGGGCATGAGTTTCAGGGCATGAGTTTCAGGGCAGGTGTTTCAGTGCAGGAGTTTCAGGGCATGAGATTCAGGGCATGAGTTTCAGGGCATGAGTTTCAGGGCAGGAGTTTCAGGGCATGTAATTCAGGGCGTGAGTTTCAGGATATTAGATTCATGGCATGAGTTTCAGTGCAGGAGTTTCAGGGCATGAGATTCAGGGCGTGAGTTTCAGGGCATGAGATTCAGGGCAGGTATTTCAGGGCATGTAATTCAGGGCATGAGTTTCAGGGCAGATGATTCAGGGCAGGAGTTTTAGGGCATGTGATTCAGGGCATGAGATTCAGTTCATGAGTTTCAGTGCAGGAGTTTCAGGGCATGAGATTCAGGGCATGAGTTTCAGGGCATGAGATTCAGGGCAGGTATTTCAGGGCATGTAATTCAGGGCATGAGTTTCTGGGCAGATGATTCAGGACAGGAGTTTCAGGGCATGTGATTCAGGGCATGAGTTTCAGTGCATGAGTTTCAGTGCATGAGTTTCAGGGCATGAGATTCAGGGCATGAGTTTTAGTGCAGTTAATTGAGGGCATGAGATTCAGTGCACGAGTTTTAGAGCATGAGATTCAGGGCTTCATTTTCAGGGCAGGAGATTCAGGGCAGGTGTTTCAGTGCAGGAGTTTCAGGGCACGAGATTCAGGGCATGAGATTCAGGGCATCAGTTTCAGGGCATGAGATTCAGTGCAGGTGTTTCAGGGCATGAGATTCAGGGCATGAGATTCAGTGCATGAATTTGAGGGCAGGAGTTTCAAGGCATGAGATTCAGGGCATGAGTTTCAGTGCATGAGTTTGAGGGCAGGAGTTTCAGGGCATGAGATTCAGGGCATGAGTTTCAGGGCATGAGATTCAGGGCAGATGATTCAGGGCATTAGTTTTAGGGCATGTGGATCAGGGCATGAGATTCAGGGCTTGAATTTCAGGGCATGAGGTTCAGGGCATGAGATTCAGGGCATGAGTTTCAGTGCAGGAACTTGAGGGCATGAGATTCAGTGCACGAGTTTCAGAGCATGAGATTCAGGGCATGAGATTCTGGGCATGAGTTTCAGGGCAGGAGATTCAGGGCAGGTGTTTCAGTGCAGGAATTTCAGGGCATGAGATTCAGGGCATGAGTTTTAGGACAGGAGATTCAGGGAATGATTTTCAGGGCATGCGTTTCAAGGCAGGAGTTTCAGGGTATGTAATTCAGGGCGTGAGTTTCAGGATATGAGATTCATGGCATGAGTTTCAGTGCCGGAGTTTCAGGGCATGAGATTCAGGGCTTCATTTTCAGGGCAGGAGATTCAGGGCAGTTGTTTCAGTGCAGGAGTTTCAGGGCATGAGATTCAGGGCATGAGATTCAGGGCATGAGTTTCAGGACAGGAGATTCAGGGCATGAGTTTCAGGGCATGAGTTTCAGGGCAGGAGTTTCAGGGCATGTGATTCAGGGCGTGAGTTTCAGGGCATGAGATTCAGGGCAGGTGTTTCAGGGCATGTAATTCAGGGCATGAGTTTCTGGGCAGATGATTCAGGGCAGGAGTTTTAGGGCATGTGATTCAGGGCATGAGTTTCAGTGCATGAGTTTCAGAGCCGGAGTTTCAGGGCATGAGATTCAGGGCATGAGTTTCTGGGCAGATGATTCAGGGCAGGAGTTTTAGGGCATGTGATTCAGGGCATGAGTTTCAGTGCATGAGTTTCAGGGCAGGAGTTTCAGGGTATGTGATTTAGGGCAAGAGATTCAGGGCAGGAGATTCAGGGCTTGAGTTTCAGGGCATGAGGTTCAGGGCATGAGTTTCAGGGCATGAGATTCAGGGCATGAGTTTCAGTGCAGGAACTTGAGGGCATGAGATTCAGTGCAAGAGTTTTAGAGCATGAGATTCAGGGCTTCATTTTCAGGGCAGGAGATTCAGGGCAGGTGTTTCAGTGCAGGAGTTTCAGGGCACGAGTTTCAGGGCATGAGATTCAGGGCATGAGTTTCAGTGCATGAGTTTCAGGGCATGAGTTTCAGGGCAGGACTTTCAGGGCATGTGATTCAAGGCGTGAGTTTCAGGATATGAGATTCATGGCATGAGTTTCAGTGCAGGTGTTTCAGGGCATGAGATTCAGGTCATGAGTTTCAGTGCATGAGTTTGAGGGCAGGAGTTTCAAGGCATGAGATTCAGGGCATGAGTTTCAGTGCATGAGTTTGAGCGCAGGAGTTTCAGGGCATGAGATTCAGGGCATGAGTTTCAGGGCATGAGATTCAGGGCATGATTTTTAGGACAGGAGATTCAGGGCATGAGTTTCAGGGCATGAGTTTCAGGGCAGGAGTTTCAGGGCATGTAATTCAGGGCGTGAGTTTCAGGATATGAGATTCCTGGCATGAGTTTCAGTGCAGGAGTACCAGGGCACGAGATTCGGGGCATGAGTTTCAGGGCATGAGATTCAGGGCAGGTATTTCAGGGCATGTAATTCAGGGCATGAGTTTCTGGGCAGCTGATTCAGGGCAGGAGTTTTAGGGCATGTGATTCAGGGCATGAGTTTCAGTGCATGAGTTTCAGACCAGGAGTTTCAGGGCATGAGATTCAGGGCATGAGTTTCAGGGCATGAGATTCAGGGCAGGTGTTTCAGTGCAGGAGTTTCAGGGCACGAGATTCAGGGCATGAGATTCAGAGCATGAGTTTCAGGGCATGAGTTTCAGGGCATGAGTTTCAGGGCATGAGTTTCAGGGCAGGAGTTTCAGGGCATGTGATTCAAGGCGTGAGTTTCAGGATATGAGATTCATGGCATGAGTTTCATTACAGGTGTTTCAGGGCATGAGATTCAGGGCATGAGTTTCAGTGCATGAGTTTGAGGGCAGGAGTTTCAAGGCATGAGATTCAGGGCATGAGTTTCAGTGCATGAGTTTGAGGGCAGGAGTTTCAGGGCATGAGATTCAGGGCATGAGTTTCAGGGCATGAGATTCAGGGCAGGTATTTCAGGGCATGTAATTCAGGGCATGAGTTTCTGGGCAGATGATTCAGGGAAGGAGTTTTAGGGCATGTGATTCAGGGCATGAGTTTCAGTGCATGAGTTTCAGGGCAGGAGTTTCAGGGTATGTGATTTACAGCATGAGTTTCAGGGCATGAGATTCAGGGCTTGAGTTTCAGGGCATGAGGTTCAGGGCATGAGTTTCAGGGCATGGGATTCAGGGCATGAGTTTCAGTGCAGGAACTTGAGGGCATGAGATTCAGTGCACGAGTTTCAGAGCATGAGATTCAGGGCATGAGATTCAGGGCATGAGTTTCAGGGCATGAGATTCAGGGCAGGTATTTCAGGGCATGTAATTCAGGGCATGAGTTTCTAGGCAGATGATTCAGGGCAGGAATTTTAGTGCATGTGATTCAGGGCATGAGTTTCAGTGCATGAGTTTCAGGGCAGTAGTTTCAGGGTATGTGATTTAGGGCATGAGTTTCAGGGCATGAGATTCAGGGCATGAGTTTCAGGGCAGGAGTTTTAGGGCATGTGATTCAGGGCATGAGTTTGAGTGCATGAGTTTCAGGGCAGGAGTTTCAGGGTATGTGAATTAGGGCATGAGTTTCAGGGCATGAGATTCAGGGCTTGAGTTTCAGGGCATGAGATTCAGGGCATGAGATTCAGGGCATGAGTTTCAGGACAGGAGTTTCAGGGCATGAGTTTCAGGGCATGAGTTTCAGGGCAGGAGTTTCAGGGCATGAGATTCAGGGCATGAGTTTCAGGGTAGGTGATTCAGGGCAGGAGTTTCAGGACATGAGACTCAGGGCATGAGTTTCAGTGCAGGAACTTGAGGTCATGAGATTCAGTGCACGAGTTTCAAAGCATGAGATTCAGGGCATGAGTTTCAGTGCATGAGTTTGAGGGCAGGAGTTTCAAGGCATGAGATTCAGGGCATGAGTTTCAGTGCATGAGTTTGAGGGCAGGAGTTTCAGGGCATGAGATTCAGGGCATGAGTTTCAGGGCATGAGATTCAGGGCAGGTATTTCAGGGCATGTAATTCAGGGCATGAGTTTCTGGGCAGATGATTCAGGGCAGGAGTTTTAGGGCATGTGATTCAGGGCATGAGTTTCAGTGCAAGAGTTTCAGGGCAGGAGTTTCAGGGTATGTGATTTAGAGCATGAGTTTCAGGGCATGAGATTCAGGGCTTGAGTTTCAGGGCATGAGGTTCAGGGCATGAGTTTCAGGGCATGAGATTCAGGGCATGAGTTTCAGTGCAGGAACTTGAGGGCATGAGATTCAGTGCACGAGTTTCAGAGCATGAGATTCAGGGCATGAGATTCAGGTCATGAGTTTCAGGGCATGAGATTCAGGGCAGGTATTTCAGGGCATGTAATTCAGGGCATGAGTTTCTAGGCAGATGATTCAGGGCAGGAATTTTAGTGCATGTGATTCAGGGCATGAGTTTCAGTGCATGAGTTTCAGGGCAGTAGTTTCAGGGTATGTGATTTAGGGCATGAGTTTCAGGGCATGAGATTCAGGGCATGAGTTTCAGGGCAGGAGTTTTAGGGCATGTGATTCAGGGCATGAGTTTGAGTGCATGAGTTTCAGGGCAGGAGTTTCAGGGTATGTGAATTAGGGCATGAGTTTCAGGGCATGAGATTCAGGGCTTGAGTTTCAGGGCATGAGATTCAGGGCATGAGATTCAGGGCATGAGTTTCAGGACAGGAGTTTCAGGGCATGAGTTTCAGGGCATGAGTTTCAGGGCAGGAGTTTCAGGGCATGAGATTCAGGGCATGAGTTTCAGTGCAGGAACTTGAGGTCATGAGATTCAGTGCACGAGTTTCAAAGCATGAGATTCAGGGCATGAGATTCAGGGCATGAGTTTCAGGGCAGGAGATTCAGGGCAGGTGTTTCAGTGCAGGAGTTTCAGGGCATGAGATTCAGGGCATGAGTTTCAGGGCATGAGTTTCAGGGCAGGAGTTTCAGGGCATGTAATTCAGGGCGTGAGTTTCAGGATATTAGATTCATGGCATGAGTTTCAGTGCAGGAGTTTCAGGGCATGAGATTCAGGGCGTGAGTTTCAGGGCATGAGATTCAAGGCAGGTATTTCAGGGCATGTAATTCAGGGCATGAGTTTCAGGGCAGATGATTCAGGGCAGGAGTTTTAGGGCATGTGATTCAGGGCATGAGTTTCAGTTCATGAGTTTCAGTGCAGGAGTTTCAGGGCATGAGATTCAGGGGATGAGTTTCAGGGCATGAGATTCAGGGCAGGTATTTCAGGGCATGTAATTCAGGGCATGAGTTTCTGGGCAGATGATTCAGGACAGGAGTTTTAGGGCATGTGATTCAGGGCATGAGTTTCAGGGCATGAGTTTCAGGGCATGAGTTTCAGGGCAGGAGTTTCAGGGCATGTGATTCAGGGCGTGAGTTTCAGGGCATGAGATTCAGGGCAGGTGTTTCAGGGCATGTAATTCAGGGCATGAGTTTCTGGGCAGATGATTCAGGGCATTAGTTTTAGGGCATGTGGTTCAGGGCATGAGATTCAGTGCATGAGTTTCAGGGCAGGAGTTTCAGGGTATGTGATTTAGGGCATGAGTTTCAGGGCATGAGATTCAGGGCTTGAGTTTCAGGGCATGAGGTTCAGGGCATGAGTTTCAGGGCATGAGATTCAGGGCATGAGTTTCAGTGCAGGAACTTGAGGGCATGAGATTCAGTGCACGAGTTTCAGAGCATGAGATTCAGGGCAGGAGATTCAGGGCATGAGTTTCAGTGCAGGAATTTCAGGGCATGAGATTCAGGGCATGAGATTCAGGGCATGAGTTTTAGGAAAGGAGATTCAGGGAATGAGTTTCAGGGCATGCGTTTCAAGGCAGGAGTTTCAGGGTATGTAATTCAGGGCGTGAGTTTCAGGATATGAGATTCATGGCATGAGTTTCAGTGCAGGAGTTTCAGGGCATGAGATTCAGGGCATGAGTTTCAGGGCATGAGATTCAGGACAGGAGTTTCAAGGCATGAAATTCAGGGCTTGAGTTTCACTGCATGAGTTTGAGGGCAGGAGTTTCAGAGCATGAGATTCAGGGCATGAGTTTCAGGGCATGAGATTCAGGGCAGGAATTTCAGGGCATGTAATTCAGGGCATGAGTTTCTGGGCAGATGATTCAGGGCAGGAGTTTTAGGGCATGTGATTCAGGGCATGAGTTTCAGTGCATGAGTTTCAGGGCAGGAGATTCAGGGCTTGAGTTTCAGGGCATGATTTTCAGGGCAGGAGATTCAGGGCAGGTGTTTCAGTGCAGGAGTTTCTGAACATGAGATTCAGGGCATGAGATTCAGGGCATGGGTTTCAGGATATGAGATTCATGGCATGAGTTTCAGTGCAGGAGATTCAGGGCATGAGATTCAGGGCATGAGTTTCAGAGCATGAGATTCAGGGCATGATATTCAGGGCATGATTTTCAGTGCAGGAGATTCAGGGCAGGTGTTTCAGTGCAGGAGTTTCAGGGCATGAGATTCAGGGCATGAGATTCAGGGCATGAGTTTCAGGACAGGAGATTCAGGGCATGAGTTTCAGGGCATGAGTTTCAGGGCATGAGATTCAGGGCATGAGATTCAGGGCTTCATTTTCAGGGCAGGAGATTCAGGGCAGGTGTTTCAGTGCAGGAGTTTCAGGGCACGAGATTCAGTGCATGAGATTCAGGGCATGAGTTTCAGGGCATGAGTTTCAGGGCATGAGTTTCAGGGCCGGAGTTTCAGGGCATGTGATTCAAGGCGTGAGTTTCAGGATATGAGATTCATGGCATGAGTTTCAGTGCAGGTGTTTCAGGGCATGAGATTCAGGGCATGAGTTTCAGTGCATGAGTTTGAGGGCAGGAGTTTCAAGGCATGAGATTCAGGGCATGAGTTTCAGTGCATGAGTTTGAGGGCAGGAGTTTCAGGCCATGAGATTAAGGGCATGAGTTTCAGGGCATGAGATTCAGGGCAGGTGTTTCAGGGCATGTAATTCAGGGCATGAGTTTCTGGGCAGATGATTCAGGGCATGAGTTTTAGGGCATGTGATTCAGGGCATGAGTTTCAGTGCATGAGTTTCAGGGCATGAGTTTCAGTGCATGAGTTTCAGGGCAGGAGTTTCAGGGTATGTGATGTAGGGCATGAGTTTCAGGACATGAGATTCAGGGCTTGAGATTCACGGCATGAGATTCAGGGCATGAGTTTCAGGGCAGGAGATTCAGGGCACGTGTTTCAGTGCAGGAGTTTCAGGGCATGAGATTCAGGGCATGAGTTTCAGGGCATGAGTTTCAGGGCAGGAGTTTCAGGGCATGTAATTCAGGGCGTGAGTTTCAGGATATTAGATTCATGGCATGAGTTTCAGTGCAGGAGTTTCAGGGCATGAGATTCAGGGCGTGAGTTTCAGGGCATGAGATTCAGGGCAGGTATTTCAGGGCATGTAATTCAGGGCATGAGTTTCTGGGCAGATGATTCAGGGCAGGAGTTTTAGGGCATGTGATTCAGGGCATGAGTTTCAGTGCATGAGTTTCAGTGCAGGAGTTTCAGGGCATGAGATTCAGGGCATGAGTTTCAGGGCATGAGATTCAGGGCAGGTATTTCAGGGCATGTAATTCAGGGCATGAGTTTCTGGGCAGATGATTCAGGGCAGGAGTTTTAGGGCATGTGATTCAGGGCATGAGTTTCAGTGCATGAGTTTCAGGGCAGGAGTTTCAGGGTATGTGATTTAGGGCAAGAGTTTCAGGGCATGAGATTCAGGGCTTGAGGTTCAGGGCATGAGGTTCAGGGCATGAGTTTCAGGGCATGAGATTCAGGGCATGAGTTTCAGTGCAGTTAATTGAGGGCATGAGATTCAGTGCACGAGTTTTAGAGCATGAGATTCAGGGCTTCATTTTCAGGGCAGGAGATTCAGGGCAGGTGTTTCAGGGTATGTGATGTAGGGCATGAGTTTCAGGGCATGAGATTCAGGGCTTGAGATTCACGGCATGAGATTCAGGGCATGATTTTCAGGGCAGGAGATTCAGGGCAGGTGTTTCAGTGCAGGGGTTTCAGGCCATGAGATTCAGGGCATGAGATTCAGGGCATGAGTTTCAGGACAGGAGATTCAGGGCATGAGTTTCAGGGCATGAGTTTCAGTGCAGGAGTTTCAGGGTATGTGATGTAGGGCATGAGTTTCAGGGCATGAGATTCAGGGCTTGAGATTCACGGCATGAGATTCAGGGCATGATTTTCAGGGCAGGAGATTCAGGGCAGGTGTTTCAGTGCAGGAGTTTCAGGGCATGAGATTCAGGGCATGAGATTCAGGGCATGAGTTTCAGGACAGGAGATTCAGGGCATGAGTTTCAGGGCATGAGTTTCAGGGCATGAGATTCAGGGCATGAGATTCAGGGCTTCATTTTCAGGGCAGGAGATTCAGGGCAGGTGTTTCAGTGCAGGAGTTTCAGGGCACGAGATTCAGGGCATGAGATTCAGCGCATGAGTTTCAGGGCATGAGTTTCAGGGCAGGAGTTTCAGGGCATGTGATTCAAGGCGTGAGTTTCAGGATATGAGATTCAGGGCATGAGTTTCAGTGCATGAGTTTGAGGGCAGGAGTTTCAAGGCATGAGATTCAGGGCATGAGTTTCAGTGCATGAGTTTGAGGGCAGGAGTTTTAGGGCATGAGATTCAGGGCATGAGTTTCAGGGCATGAGATTCAGGGCAGGTATTTCAGGGCATGTAATTCAGGGCATGAGTTTCTGGGCAGATGATTCAGGGCAGGAGTATCAGGGTATGTGATTTAGGGCATGAGTTTCAGGGCATGAGATTCAGGGCTTGAGTTTCAGGGCATGAGGTTCAGGGCATGAGTTTCAGGGCATGAGATTCAGGGCTTGAGTTTCAGTGCAGGAACTTGAGGGCATGAGATTCGGTGCACGAGTTTCAGAGCATGAGATTCAGGGCATGAGATTCAGGTCATGATTTTCAAGGCAGGAGATTCAGGGCAGGTGTTTCAGTGCAGGAGTTTCAGGACATGAGATTCAGGGCATGAGTTTCAGTGCAGTAACTTGAGGTCATGAGATTCAGTGCACGAGTTTCAGAGCGTGAGATTCAGGGCATGAGATTCAGGGCATGAGTTTCAGGGCAGGAGATTCAGGGCAGGTGTTTCAGTGCAGGAGTTTCAGGGCATGAGATTCAGGACATGAGATTCAGGGCATGAGTTTTAGGACAGGAGATTCAGGGCATGAGTTTCAGGGCATGAGTTTCAGGGCATGAGATTCAGGACAGGAGTTTCAAGGCATGAAATTCAGGGCTTGAGTTTCACTGCATGAGTTTGAGGGCAGGAGTTTCAGAGCATGAGATTCAGGGCATGAGTTTCAGGGCATGAGATTCAGGGCAGGAATTTCAGGGCATGTAATTCAGGGCATGAGTTTCTGGGCAGATGATTCAGGGCAGGAGTTTTAGGGCATGTGATTCAGGGCATGAGTTTCAGTGCATGAGTTTCAGGGCAGGAGATTCAGGGCTTGAGTTTCAGGGCATGATTTTCAGGGCAGGAGATTCAGGGCAGGTGTTTCAGTGCAGGAGTTTCTGAACATGAGATTCAGGGCATGAGATTCAGGGCATGGGTTTCAGGATATGAGATTCATGGCATGAGTTTCAGTGCAGGAGATTCAGGGCATGAGATTCAGGGCATGAGTTTCAGAGCATGAGATTCAGGGCATGATATTCAGGGCATGATTTTCAGTGCAGGAGATTCAGGGCAGGTGTTTCAGTGCAGGAGTTTCAGGGCATGAGATTCAGGGCATGAGATTCAGGGCATGAGTTTCAGGACAGGAGATTCAGGGCATGAGTTTCAGGGCATGAGTTTCAGGGCATGAGATTCAGGGCATGAGATTCAGGGCTTCATTTTCAGGGCAGGAGATTCAGGGCAGGTGTTTCAGTGCAGGAGTTTCAGGGCACGAGATTCAGTGCATGAGATTCAGGGCATGAGTTTCAGGGCATGAGTTTCAGGGCATGAGTTTCAGGGCCGGAGTTTCAGGGCATGTGATTCAAGGCGTGAGTTTCAGGATATGAGATTCATGGCATGAGTTTCAGTGCAGGTGTTTCAGGGCATGAGATTCAGGGCATGAGTTTCAGTGCATGAGTTTGAGGGCAGGAGTTTCAAGGCATGAGATTCAGGGCATGAGTTTCAGTGCATGAGTTTGAGGGCAGGAGTTTCAGGCCATGAGATTAAGGGCATGAGTTTCAGGGCATGAGATTCAGGGCAGGTGTTTCAGGGCATGTAATTCAGGGCATGAGTTTCTGGGCAGATGATTCAGGGCATGAGTTTTAGGGCATGTGATTCAGGGCATGAGTTTCAGTGCATGAGTTTCAGGGCATGAGTTTCAGTGCATGAGTTTCAGGGCAGGAGTTTCAGGGTATGTGATGTAGGGCATGAGTTTCAGGACATGAGATTCAGGGCTTGAGATTCACGGCATGAGATTCAGGGCATGAGTTTCAGGGCAGGAGATTCAGGGCACGTGTTTCAGTGCAGGAGTTTCAGGGCATGAGATTCAGGGCATGAGTTTCAGGGCATGAGTTTCAGGGCAGGAGTTTCAGGGCATGTAATTCAGGGCGTGAGTTTCAGGATATTAGATTCATGGCATGAGTTTCAGTGCAGGAGTTTCAGGGCATGAGATTCAGGGCGTGAGTTTCAGGGCATGAGATTCAGGGCAGGTATTTCAGGGCATGTAATTCAGGGCATGAGTTTCTGGGCAGATGATTCAGGGCAGGAGTTTTAGGGCATGTGATTCAGGGCATGAGTTTCAGTGCATGAGTTTCAGTGCAGGAGTTTCAGGGCATGAGATTCAGGGCATGAGTTTCAGGGCATGAGATTCAGGGCAGGTATTTCAGGGCATGTAATTCAGGGCATGAGTTTCTGGGCAGATGATTCAGGGCAGGAGTTTTAGGGCATGTGATTCAGGGCATGAGTTTCAGTGCATGAGTTTCAGGGCAGGAGTTTCAGGGTATGTGATTTAGGGCAAGAGTTTCAGGGCATGAGATTCAGGGCTTGAGGTTCAGGGCATGAGGTTCAGGGCATGAGTTTCAGGGCATGAGATTCAGGGCATGAGTTTCAGTGCAGTTAATTGAGGGCATGAGATTCAGTGCACGAGTTTTAGAGCATGAGATTCAGGGCTTCATTTTCAGGGCAGGAGATTCAGGGCAGGTGTTTCAGGGTATGTGATGTAGGGCATGAGTTTCAGGGCATGAGATTCAGGGCTTGAGATTCACGGCATGAGATTCAGGGCATGATTTTCAGGGCAGGAGATTCAGGGCAGGTGTTTCAGTGCAGGGGTTTCAGGCCATGAGATTCAGGGCATGAGATTCAGGGCATGAGTTTCAGGACAGGAGATTCAGGGCATGAGTTTCAGGGCATGAGTTTCAGTGCAGGAGTTTCAGGGTATGTGATGTAGGGCATGAGTTTCAGGGCATGAGATTCAGGGCTTGAGATTCACGGCATGAGATTCAGGGCATGATTTTCAGGGCAGGAGATTCAGGGCAGGTGTTTCAGTGCAGGAGTTTCAGGGCATGAGATTCAGGGCATGAGATTCAGGGCATGAGTTTCAGGACAGGAGATTCAGGGCATGAGTTTCAGGGCATGAGTTTCAGGGCATGAGATTCAGGGCATGAGATTCAGGGCTTCATTTTCAGGGCAGGAGATTCAGGGCAGGTGTTTCAGTGCAGGAGTTTCAGGGCACGAGATTCAGGGCATGAGATTCAGCGCATGAGTTTCAGGGCATGAGTTTCAGGGCAGGAGTTTCAGGGCATGTGATTCAAGGCGTGAGTTTCAGGATATGAGATTCAGGGCATGAGTTTCAGTGCATGAGTTTGAGGGCAGGAGTTTCAAGGCATGAGATTCAGGGCATGAGTTTCAGTGCATGAGTTTGAGGGCAGGAGTTTTAGGGCATGAGATTCAGGGCATGAGTTTCAGGGCATGAGATTCAGGGCAGGTATTTCAGGGCATGTAATTCAGGGCATGAGTTTTCTGGGCAGATGATTCAGGGCAGGAGTATCAGGGTATGTGATTTAGGGCATGAGTTTCAGGGCATGAGATTCAGGGCTTGAGTTTCAGGGCATGAGGTTCAGGGCATGAGTTTCAGGGCATGAGATTCAGGGCTTGAGTTTCAGTGCAGGAACTTGAGGGCATGAGATTCGGTGCACGAGTTTCAGAGCATGAGATTCAGGGCATGAGATTCAGGTCATGATTTTCAAGGCAGGAGATTCAGGGCAGGTGTTTCAGTGCAGGAGTTTCAGGACATGAGATTCAGGGCATGAGTTTCAGTGCAGTAACTTGAGGTCATGAGATTCAGTGCACGAGTTTCAGAGCGTGAGATTCAGGGCATGAGATTCAGGGCATGAGTTTCAGGGCAGGAGATTCAGGGCAGGTGTTTCAGTGCGTGAGTTTCAGGGCATGAGATTCAGGACATGAGATTCAGGGCATGAGTTTTAGGACAGGAGATTCAGGGCATGAGTTTCAGGGCATGAGTTTCAGGGCATGAGTTTCAGGGCAGGAGTTTCAGGGCATGTAATTCAGGGCGTGAGTTCCAGGATATGAGATTCATGGCATGGGTTTCAGTGCAGGAGTTTCAGGGCATGAGATTCAGGGCATGAGTTTCAGGGCATGAGATTCAGGGCAGGTATTTCAGGGCATGTAATTCAGGGCATGAGTTTCTGGGCAGATGATTCAGGGCATGAGTTTTAGGGCATGTGATTCAGGGCATGAGTTTCAGTGCATGAGTTTCAGGGCAGGAGTTTAAGGGTATGTGATTTAGGGCATGAGTTTCAGGGCATGAGATTCAGGGCTTGAGTTTCAGGGAATGAGGTTCAGGGCATGAGTTTCAGGGCATGAGATTCAGGGCATGAGTTTCAGTGCAGGAACTTGAGGGCATGAGATTCAGTGCACGAGTTTCAGAGCATGAGTTTCAGGGCATGAGGTTCAGGGCATGAGTTTCAGGGCATGAGATTCAGGTCATGAGTTTCAGTGCAGGAACTTGAGGGCATGAGATTCAGTGCACGAGGTTCAGAGCATGAGATTCAGGGCATGAGATTCAGGGCATGAGTTTCAGGGCATGAGATTCAGGGCAGGTATTTCAGGGCATGTAATTCAGGGCATGAGTTTCTGGGCAGATGATTCAGGGCAGGAATTTTAGTGCATGTGATTCAGGGCATGAGTTTCAGTGCATGAGTTTCAGGGCAGTAGTTTCAGGGTATGTGATTTAGGGCATGAGTTTCAGGGCATGAGATTCAGGGCATGAGTTTCAGGGTAGGAGTTTTAGGGCATGTGATTCAGGGCGTGAGTTTCAGGATATGAGATTCTGGGCATGAGTTTCAGGGCATGAGTTTCAGGGCAGGAGTTTCAGGGCATGAGATTCAGGGCATGAGTTTCAGGGTAGGTGATTCAGGGCAGGAGTTTCAGGACATGAGATTCAGGGCATGAGTTTCAGTGCAGGAAATTGAGGTCATGAGATTCAGTGCACGAGTTTCAAAGCATGAGATTCAGGGCATGAGATTCAGGGCATGAGTTTCAGGGCAGGAGATTCAGGGCAGGTGTTTCAGTGCAGGAGTTTCAGGGCATGAGATTCAGGGCATGAGTTTCAGGGCATGAGTTTCAGGGCAGGAGTTTCAGGGCATGTAATTCAGGGCGTGAGTTTCAGGATATTAGATTCATGGCATGAGTTTCAGTGCAGGAGTTTCAGGGCATGAGATTCAGGGCGTGAGTTTCTGGGCAGATGATTCAGGGCAGGAGATTTAGGGCATGTGATTCAGGGCATGAGTTTCAGTGCATGAGTTTCAGTGCAGGAGTTTCAGGGCATGAGATTTAGGGCATGAGTTTCAGGGCATGAGATTCAGGGCAGGTATTTCAGGGCATGTAATTCAGGGCATGAGTTTCTGGGCAGATGATTCAGGGCAGGAGTTTTAGGGCATGTGATTCAGGGCATGAGTTTCAGTGCATGAGTTTCAGGGCAGGAGTTTCAGGGTATGTGATTTAGGGCAAGAGTTTCAGGGCATGAGATTCAGGGCTTGAGGTTCAGGGCATGAGGTTCAGGGCATGAGTTTCAGGGCATGAGATTCAGGGCATGAGTTTCAGTGCAGTTAATTGAGGGCATGAGATTCAGTGCACGAGTTTTAGAGCATGAGATTCAGGGCTTCATTTTCAGGGCAGGAGATTCAGGGCATGAGATTCAGGGCATGAGTTTCAGGGCATGAGATTCAGTGCAGGTGTTTCAGGGCATGAGATTCAGGGCATGAGTTTCAGTGCATGAGTTTCAGGGCAGGAGTTTCAGGATATGTGATTTAGGGCATGAGTTTCAGGGCATGAGATTCAGGGCTTGAGTTTCAGGGAATGAGGTTCAGGGCATGAGTTTCAGGGCATGAGATTCAGGGCATGAGTTTCAGTGCAGGAACTTGAGGGCATGAGATTCAGTGCACGAGTTTCAGAGCATGAGTTTCAGGGCATGAGGTTCAGGGCATGAGTTTCAGGGCATGAGATTCAGGTCATGAGTTTCAGTGCAGGAACTTGAGGGCATGAGATTCAGTGCACGAGTTTCAGAGCATGAGATTCAGGGCATGAGATTCAGGGAATGAGTTTCAGGGCATGAGATTCAGGGCAGGTATTTCAGGGCATGTAATTCAGGGCATGAGTTTCTGGGCAGATGATTCAGGGCAGGAATTTTAGTGCATGTGATTCAGGGCATGAGTTTCAGTGCATGAGTTTCAGGGCAGTAGTTTCAGGGTATGTGATTTAGGGCATGAGTTTCAGGGCATGAGATTCAGGGCATGAGTTTCAGGGCAGGAGTTTTAGGGCATGTGATTCAGGGCATGAGTTTGAGTGCATGAGTTTCAGGGCAGGAGTTTCAGGGTATGTGAATTAGGGCATGAGTTTCAGGGCATGAGATTCAGGGCTAGAGTTTCAGGGCATGAGATTCAGGGCATGAGATTCAGGGCATGAGTTTCAGGACAGGAGTTTCTGGGCATGAGTTTCAGGGCATGAGGTTCAGGGCAGGAGTTTCAGGGCATGAGATTCAGGGCATGAGTTTCAGGGTAGGTGATTCAGGGCAGGAGTTTCAGGACATGAGATTCAGGGCATGAGTTTCAGTGCAGGAAATTGAGGTCATGAGATTCAGTGCACGAGTTTCAAAGCATGAGATTCAGGGCATGAGATTCAGGGCATGAGTTTCAGGGCAGGAGATTCAGGGCAGGTGTTTCAGTGCAGGAGTTTCAGGGCATGAGATTCAGGGCATGAGTTTCAGGGCATGAGTTTCAGGGCAGGAGTTTCAGGGCATGTAATTCAGGGCGTGAGTTTCAGGATATTAGATTCATGGCATGAGTTTCAGTGCAGGAGTTTCAGGGCATGAGATTCAGGGCGTGAGTTTCTGGGCAGATGATTCAGGGCAGGAGTTTTAGGGCATGTGATTCAGGGCATGAGTTTCAGTGCATGAGTTTCAGTGCAGGAGTTTCAGGGCATGAGATTTAGGGCATGAGTTTCAGGGCATGAGATTCAGGGCAGGTATTTCAGGGCATGTAATTCAGGGCATGAGTTTCTGGGCAGATGATTCAGGGCAGGAGTTTTAGGGCATGTGATTCAGGGCATGAGTTTCAGTGCATGAGTTTCAGGGCAGGAGTTTCAGGGTATGTGATTTAGGGCAAGAGTTTCAGGGCATGAGATTCAGGGCTTGAGGTTCAGGGCATGAGGTTCAGGGCATGAGTTTCAGGGCATGAGATTCAGGGCATGAGTTTCAGTGCAGTTAATTGAGGGCATGAGATTCAGTGCACGAGTTTTAGAGCATGAGATTCAGGGCTTCATTTTCAGGGCAGGAGATTCAGGGCATGAGATTCAGGGCATGAGTTTCAGGGCATGAGATTCAGTGCAGGTGTTTCAGGGCATGAGATTCAGGGCATGAGTTTCAGTGCATGAGTTTCAGGGCAGGAGTTTCAGGATATGTGATTTAGGGCATGAGTTTCAGGGCATGAGATTCAGGGCTTGAGTTTCAGGGAATGAGGTTCAGGGCATGAGTTTCAGGGCATGAGATTCAGGGCATGAGTTTCAGTGCAGGAACTTGAGGGCATGAGATTCAGTGCACGAGTTTCAGAGCATGAGTTTCAGGGCATGAGGTTCAGGGCATGAGTTTCAGGGCATGAGATTCAGGTCATGAGTTTCAGTGCAGGAACTTGAGGGCATGAGATTCAGTGCACGAGTTTCAGAGCATGAGATTCAGGGCATGAGATTCAGGGCATGAGTTTCAGGGCATGAGATTCAGGGCAGGTATTTCAGGGCATGTAATTCAGGGCATGAGTTTCTGGGCAGATGATTCAGGGCAGGAATTTTAGTGCATGTGATTCAGGGCATGAGTTTCAGTGCATGAGTTTCAGGGCAGTAGTTTCAGGGTATGTGATTTAGGGCATGAGTTTCAGGGCATGAGATTCAGGGCATGAGTTTCAGGGCAGGAGTTTTAGGGCATGTGATTCAGGGCATGAGTTTGAGTGCATGAGTTTCAGGGCAGGAGTTTCAGGGTATGTGAATTAGGGCATGAGTTTCAGGGCATGAGATTCAGGGCTTGAGTTTCAGGGCATGAGATTCAGGGCATGAGATTCAGGGCATGAGTTTCAGGACAGGAATTTCAGGGCATGAGTTTCAGGGCATGAGTTTCAGGGCAGGAGTTTCAGGGCATGAGATTCAGGGCATGAGTTTCAGGGTAGGTGATTCAGGGCAGGAGTTTCAGGACATGAGATTCAGGGCATGAGTTTCAGTGCAGGAACTTGAGGTCATGAGATTCAGTGCACGAGTTTCAAAGCATGAGATTCAGGGCATGAGATTCAGGGCATGAGTTTCAGGGCAGGAGATTCAGGGCAGGTGTTTCAGTGCAGGAGTTTCAGGGCATGAGATTCAGGGCATGAGTTTCAGGGCATGAGTTTCAGGGCAGGAGTTTCAGGGCATGTAATTCAGGGCGTGAGTTTCAGGATATTAGATTCATGGCATGAGTTTCAGTGCAGGAGTTTCAGGGCATGAGATTCAGGGCGTGAGTTTAAGGGCATGAGATTCAGGGCAGGTATTTCAGGGCATGTAATTCAGGGCATGAGTTTCTGGGCAGATGATTCAGGGCAAGAGTTTTAGGGCATGTGATTCAGGGCATGAGTTTCAGTGCATGAGTTTCAGTGCAGGAGTTTCAGGGCATGAGATTCAGGGCATGAGTTTCAGGGCATGAGATTCAGGGAAGGTATTTCAGGGCATGTAATTCAGGGCATGAGTTTCTGGGCAGATGATTCAGGGCAGGAGTTTTAGGGCATGTGATTCAGGGCATGAGTTTCAGTGCATGAGTTTCAGGGCAGGAGTTTCAGGGTATGTGATTTAGGGCAAGAGTTTCAGGGCATGAGATTCAGGGCATGAGTTTCAGTGCAGTTAATTGAGGGCATGAGATTCAGTGCACGAGTTTCAGGGCATGAGATTCAGGGCTTGAGTTTCAGGGCATGAGATTCAGGGCATGAGATTCAGGGCATGAGTTTCAGGACAGGAATTTCAGGTCATGAGTTTCAGGGCATGAGTTTCAGGGCAGGAGTTTCAGGGCATGAGATTCAGGGCATGAGTTTCAGGGTAGGTGATTCAGGGCAGGAGTTTCAGGACATGAGATTCAGGGCATGAGTTTCAGTGCAGGAACTTGAGGTCATGAGATTCAGTGCACGAGTTTCAAAGCATGAGATTCAGGGCATGAGATTCAGGGCATGAGTTTCAGGGCAGGAGATTCAGGGCAGGTGTTTCAGTGCAGGAGTTTCAGGGCATGAGATTCAGGGCATGAGTTTCAGGGCATGAGTTTCAGGGCAGGAGTTTCAGGGCATGTAATTCAGGGCGTGAGTTTCAGGATATTAGATTCATGGCATGAGTTTCAGTGCAGGAGTTTCAGGGCATGAGATTCAGGGCGTGAGTTTCAGGGCATGAGATTCAGGGCAGGTATTTCAGGGCATGTAATTCAGGGCATGAGTTTCTGGGCAGATGATTCAGGGCAAGAGTTTTAGGGCATGTGATTCAGGGCATGAGTTTCAGTGCATGAGTTTCAGTGCAGGAGTTTCAGGGCATGAGATTCAGGGCATGAGTTTCAGGGCATGAGATTCAGGGCAGGTATTTCAGGGCATGTAATTCAGGGCATGAGTTTCTGGGCAGATGATTCAGGGCAGGAGTTTTAGGGCATGTGATTCAGGGCATGAGTTTCAGTGCATGAGTTTCAGGGCAGGAGTTTCAGGGTATGTGATTTAGGGCAAGAGTTTCAGGGCATGAGATTCAGGGCTTGAGGTTCAGGGCATGAGGTTCAGGGCATGAGTTTCAGGGCATGAGATTCAGGGCATGAGTTTCAGTGCAGTTAATTGAGGGCATGAGATTCAGTGCACGAGTTTCAGAGCATGAGATTCAGGGCATGAGTTTCAGGGCATGAGATTCAGGGCAGGTATTTCAGGGCATGTAATTCAGGGCATGAGTTTCTGGGCAGATGATTCAGGGCAGGAATTTTAGTGCATGTGATTCAGGGCATGAGTTTCAGTGCATGAGTTTCAGGGCAGTAGTTTCATGGTATGTGATTTAGGGCATGAGTTTCAGGGCATGAGATTCAGGGCATGAGTTTCAGGGCAGGAGTTTTAGGGCATGTGATTCAGGGCATGAGTTTGAGTGCATGAGTTTCAGGGCAGGAGTTTCAGGGTATGTGAATTAGGGCATGAGTTTCAGGGCATGAGATTCAGGGCTTGAGTTTCAGGGCATGAGATTCAGGGCATGAGATTCAGGGCATGAGTTTCAGGACAGGAATTTCAGGGCATGAGTTTCAGGGCATGAGTTTCAGGGCAGGAGTTTCAGGGCATGAGATTCAGGGCATGAGTTTCAGGGTAGGTGATTCAGGGCAGGAGTTTCAGGACATGAGATTCAGGGCATGAGTTTCAGTGCAGGAACTTGAGGTCATGAGATTCAGTGCACGAGTTTCAAAGCATGAGATTCAGGGCATGAGATTCAGGGCATGAGTTTCAGGGCAGGAGATTCAGGGCAGGTGTTTCAGTGCAGGAGTTTCAGGGCATGAGATTCAGGGCATGAGTTTCAGGGCATGAGTTTCAGGGCAGGAGTTTCAGGGCATGTAATTCAGGGCGTGAGTTTCAGGATATTAGATTCATGGCATGAGTTTCAGTGCAGGAGTTTCAGGGCATGAGATTCAGGGCGTGAGTTTCAGGGCATGAGATTCAGGGCAGGTATTTCAGGGCATGTAATTCAGGGCATGAGTTTCTGGGCAGATGATTCAGGGCAAGAGTTTTAGGGCATGTGATTCAGGGCATGAGTTTCAGTGCATGAGTTTCAGTGCAGGAGTTTCAGGGCATGAGATTCAGGGCATGAGTTTCAGGGCATGAGATTCAGGGCAGGTATTTCAGGGCATGTAATTCAGGGCATGAGTTTCTGGGCAGATGATTCAGGGCAGGAGTTTTAGGGCATGTGATTCAGGGCATGAGTTTCAGTGCATGAGTTTCAGGGCAGGAGTTTCAGGGTATGTGATTTAGGGCAAGAGTTTCAGGGCATGAGATTCAGGGCTTGAGGTTCAGGGCATGAGGTTCAGGGCATGAGTTTCAGGGCATGAGATTCAGGGCATGAGTTTCAGTGCAGTTAATTGAGGGCATGAGATTCAGTGCACGAGTTTCAGAGCATGAGATTCAGGGCATGAGTTTCAGGGCATGAGATTCAGGGCAGGTATTTCAGGGCATGTAATTCAGGGCATGAGTTTCTGGGCAGATGATTCAGGGCAGGAATTTTAGTGCATGTGATTCAGGGCATGAGTTTCAGTGCATGAGTTTCAGGGCAGTAGTTTCATGGTATGTGATTTAGGGCATGAGTTTCAGGGCATGAGATTCAGGGCATGAGTTTCAGGGCAGGAGTTTTAGGGCATGTGATTCAGGGCATGAGTTTGAGTGCATGAGTTTCAGGGCAGGAGTTTCAGGGTATGTGAATTAGGGCATGAGTTTCAGGGCATGAGATTCAGGGCTTGAGTTTCAGGGCATGAGATTCAGGGCATGAGATTCAGGGCATGAGTTTCAGGACAGGAATTTCAGGGCATGAGTTTCAGGGCATGAGTTTCAGGGCAGGAGTTTCAGGGCATGAGATTCAGGGCATGAGTTTCAGGGTAGGTGATTCAGGGCAGGAGTTTCAGGACATGAGATTCAGGGCATGAGTTTCAGTGCAGGAACTTGAGGTCATGAGATTCAGTGCACGAGTTTCAAAGCATGAGATTCAGGGCATGAGATTCAGGGCATGAGTTTCAGGGCAGGAGATTCAGGGCAGGTGTTTCAGTGCAGGAGTTTCAGGGCATGAGATTCAGGGCATGAGTTTCAGGGCATGAGTTTCAGGGCAGGAGTTTCAGGGCATGTAATTCAGGGCGTGAGTTTCAGGATATTAGATTCATGGCATGAGTTTCAGTGCAGGAGTTTCAGGGCATGAGATTCAGGGCGTGAGTTTCAGGGCATGAGATTCAGGGCAGGTATTTCAGGGCATGTAATTCAGGGCATGAGTTTCTGGGCAGATGATTCAGGGCAAGAGTTTTAGGGCATGTGATTCAGGGCATGAGTTTCAGTGCATGAGTTTCAGTGCAGGAGTTTCAGGGCATGAGATTCAGGGCATGAGTTTCAGGGCATGAGATTCAGGGCAGGTATTTCAGGGCATGTAATTCAGGGCATGAGTTTCTGGGCAGATGATTCAGGGCAGGAGTTTTAGGGCATGTGATTCAGGGCATGAGTTTCAGTGCATGAGTTTCAGGGCAGGAGTTTCAGGGTATGTGATTTAGGGCAAGAGTTTCAGGGCATGAGATTCAGGGCTTGAGGTTCAGGGCATGAGGTTCAGGGCATGAGTTTCAGGGCATGAGATTCAGGGCATGAGTTTCAGTGCAGTTAATTGAGGGCATGAGATTCAGTGCACGAGTTTTAGAGCATGAGATTCAGGGCTTCATTTTCAGGGCAGGAGATTCAGGGCAGGTGTTTCAGTGCAGGAGTTTCAGGGCACGAGATTCAGGGCATGAGATTCAGGGCATGAGTTTCAGGGCATGAGATTCAGTGCAGGTGTTTCAGGGCTTGAGATTCAGGGCATGAGTTTCAGTGCATGAATTTGAGGGCAGGAGTTTCAAGGCATGAGATTCAGGGCATGAGTTTCAGTGCATGAGTTTGAGGGCAGGAGTTTCAGGGCATGAGATTCAGGGCATGAGTTTCAGGGCATGAGATTCAGGGCAGGTATTTCAGGGCATGTAATTCAGGGCATGAGTTTCTGGGCAGATGATTTAGGGCATTAGTTTTCGGGCATGTGGATCAGGGCAGGAGATTCAGTGCATGAGTTTCAGGGCAGGAGTTTCAGGGTATGTGATTTAGGGCATGAGTTTCAGGGCATGAGATTCAGGGCATGAGTTTCAGGGCAGGAGTTTTAGGGCATGTGATTCAGGGCATGAGTTTGAGTGCATGAGTTTCAGGGCAGGAGTTTCAGGGTATGTGAATTAGGGCATGAGTTTCAGGGCATGAGATTCAGGGCTTGAGTTTCAGGGCATGAGATTCAGGGCATGAGATTCAGGGCATGAGTTTCAGGACAGGAATTTCAGGGCATGAGTTTCAGGGCATGAGTTTCAGGGCAGGAGTTTCAGGGCATGAGATTCAGGGCATGAGTTTCAGGGTAGGTGATTCAGGGCAGGAGTTTCAGGACATGAGATTCAGGGCATGAGTTTCAGTGCAGGAACTTGAGGTCATGAGATTCAGTGCACGAGTTTCAAAGCATGAGATTCAGGGCATGAGATTCAGGGCATGAGTTTCAGGGCAGGAGATTCAGGGCAGGTGTTTCAGTGCAGGAGTTTCAGGGCATGAGATTCAGGGCATGAGTTTCAGGGCATGAGTTTCAGGGCAGGAGTTTCAGGGCATGTAATTCAGGGCGTGAGTTTCAGGATATTAGATTCATGGCATGAGTTTCAGTGCAGGAGTTTCAGGGCATGAGATTCAGGGCGTGAGTTTCAGGGCATGAGATTCAGGGCAGGTATTTCAGGGCATGTAATTCAGGGCATGAGTTTCTGGGCAGATGATTCAGGGCAAGAGTTTTAGGGCATGTGATTCAGGGCATGAGTTTCAGTGCATGAGTTTCAGTGCAGGAGTTTCAGGGCATGAGATTCAGGGCATGAGTTTCAGGGCATGAGATTCAGGGCAGGTATTTCAGGGCATGTAATTCAGGGCATGAGTTTCTGGGCAGATGATTCAGGGCAGGAGTTTTAGGGCATGTGATTCAGGGCATGAGTTTCAGTGCATGAGTTTCAGGGCAGGAGTTTCAGGGTATGTGATTTAGGGCAAGAGTTTCAGGGCATGAGATTCAGGGCTTGAGGTTCAGGGCATGAGGTTCAGGGCATGAGTTTCAGGGCATGAGATTCAGGGCATGAGTTTCAGTGCAGTTAATTGAGGGCATGAGATTCAGTGCACGAGTTTTAGAGCATGAGATTCATGGCTTCATTTTCAGGGCAGGAGATTCAGGGCAGGTGTTTCAGTGCAGGAGTTTCAGGGCACGAGATTCAGGGCATGAGATTCAGGGCATGAGTTTCAGGGCATGAGATTCAGTGCAGGTGTTTCAGGGCTTGAGATTCAGGGCATGAGTTTCAGTGCATGAATTTGAGGGCAGGAGTTTCAAGGCATGAGATTCAGGGCATGAGTTTCAGTGCATGAGTTTGAGGGCAGGAGTTTCAGGGCATGAGATTCAGGGCATGAGTTTCAGGGCATGAGATTCAGGGCAGGTATTTCAGGGCATGTAATTCAGGGCATGAGTTTCTGGGCAGATGATTCAGGGCATTAGTTTTCGGGCATGTGGATCAGGGCAGGAGATTCAGTGCATGAGTTTCAGGGCAGGAGTTTCAGGGTATGTGATTTAGGGCATGAGTTTCAGGGCATGAGATTCAGGGCTTGAGTTTCAGGGCATGAGGTTCAGGGCATGAGATTCAGGGCATGAGTTTCAGTGCAGGAACTTGAGGGCATGAGATTCAGTGCACGAGTTTCAGGGCATGAGATTCAGGGCATGAGATTCTGGGCATGAGTTTCAGGGCAGGAGATTCAGGGCAGGTGTTTCAGTGCAGGAATTTCAGGGCATGAGATTCAGGGCATGAGTTTTAGGACAGGAGATTCAGGGAATGATTTTCAGGGCATGCGTTTCAAGGCAGGGGTTTCAGGGTATGTAATTCAGGGCGTGAGTTTCAGGATATGAGATTCATGGCATGAGTTTCAGTGCAGGAGTTTCAGGGCATGAGATTCAGGGCATGAGTTTCAGGGCATGAGATTCAGGACAGGAGTTTCAAGGCATGAAATTCAGGGCTTGAATTTCACTGCATGAGCTTGAGGGCAGGAGTTTCAGGGCATGAGATTCAGGGCATGATTTTCAGGGCATGAGATTCAGGGCAGGAATTTCAGGGCATGTAATTCAGGGCACGAGTTTCTGGGCAGATGATTCAGGGCAGGAGTTTTAGGGCATGTGATTCAGGGCATGAGTTTCAGTGCATGAGTTTCAGGGCAGGAGATTCAGGGTATGAGATTTAGGGCATGAGTTTCAGTGCATGAGATTCAGGGCTTGAGTTTCAGGGCATGATTTTCAGGGCAGGAGATTCAGGGCCGGTGTTTCAGTGCAGGAGTTTCAGGGCATGAGATTCAGGGCATGAGATTCAGGGCATGAGTTTCAGGATATGAGATTCATGGCATGAGTTTCAGTGTAGGAGATTCAGGGCATGAGTTTCAGTGCATAAGTTTGAGGGCAGGAGTTTCAAGGCATGAGATTCAGGGCATGAGTTTCAGTGCATGAGTTTGAGGGCAGGAGTTTCAGGGCATGTAATTCAGGGCGTGAGTTTCAGTGCATGAGATTCAGGGCAGATATTTCAGGGCATGTAATTCAGGGCATGAGGTTCTGGGCAGCTGATTCAGGGCAGGAATTTTAGGGCATGTGATTCAGGGCATGAGTTTCAGGGCATGAGTTTCAGTGCAGGAGTTTCAGGGCATGAGATTCAGGGCATGAATTTCAGGGCATGAGATTCAGGGCAGGTATTTCAGGGCATGTAATTCAGGGCATGAGTTTCTGGGCAGATGATTCAGGGCAGGAGTTCTAGGGCATGTGATTCAGGGCATGAGTTTCAGTGCATGAGTTTCAGGGCAGGAGTTTCACGGTATGTGATTTAGGGCAAGAGTTTCAGGGCATGAGATTCAGGGCTTGAGTTTCAGGGCATGAGGTTCAGGGCATGAGTTTCAGGGCATGAGATTCAGGGCATGAGTTTCAGTGCAGTTAATTGAGGGCATAAGATTCAGTGCACGAGTTTTAGAGCATGAGATTCAGGGCTTCATTTTCAGGGCAGGAGATTCAGGGCAGGTGTTTCAGTGCAGGCGTTTCAGGGCATGAGATTCAGGGCATGAGATTCAGGGCATGAGTTTCAGGACAGGAGATTCAGGGCATGAGTTTCAGGGCATGAGTTTCAGGGCATGAGTTTCAGGGCAGGAGTTTCAGGGCATGTGATTCAGGGCGTGAGTTTCAGGGCATGAGATTCAGGGCAGGTGTTTCAGGGCATGTAATTCAGGGCATGAGTTTCTGGGCAAATGATTCAGAGCATTAGTTTTAGGGCATGTGGTTCAGGGCATGAGATTCAGTGCATGAGTTTCAGGGCAGGAGTTTCAGGGTATGTGATTTAGGGCATGAGTTTCAGGGCATGAGATTCAGGGCTTGAGTTTCAGGGCATGAGGTTCAGGGCATGAGTTTCAGGGCATGAGATTCAGGGCATGAGTTTCAGTGCAGGAACTTGAGGGCATGAGATTCAGTGCACGAGTTTCAGAGCATGAGATTCAGGGCATGAGATTCAGGGCATGAGTTTCAGTGCAGGAATTTCAGGGCATGAGATTCAGGGCATGAGATTCAGGGCATGAGTTTTAGGAAAGGAGATTCAGGGAATGAGTTTCAGGGCATGCGTTTCAAGGCAGGAGTTTCAGGGTATGTAATTCAGGGCGTGAGTTTCAGGATATGAGATTCATGGCATGAGTTTCAGTGCAGGAGTTTCAGGGCATGAGATTCAGGGCATGAGTTTCAGGGCATGAGATTCAGGACAGGAGTTTCAAGGCATGAAATTCAGGGCTTGAGTTTCACTGCATGAGTTTGAGGGCAGGAGTTTCAGGGCATGAGATTCAGGGCATGAGTTTCAGGGCATGAGATTCAGGGCAGGAATTTCAGGGCATGTAATTCAGGGCATGAGTTTCTGGGCAGATGATTCAGGGCAGGAGTTTTAGGGCATGTGATTCAGGGCATGAGTTTCAGTGCATGAGTTTCAGGGCAGGAGATTCAGGGCTTGAGTTTCAGGGCATGATTTTCAGGGCAGGAGATTCAGGGCAGGTGTTTCAGTGCAGGAGTTTCTGGGCATGAGTTTCAGTGCATGAGTTTCAGGGCATGAGTTTCAGGATATGAGATTCATGGCATGAGTTTCAGGGCATGAGATTCAGGGCTTGAGATTCAGGGCATGAGTTTCAGAGCATGAGATTCAGGGCATGAGATTCAGCGCATGATTTTCAGGGCAGGAGATTCAGGGCAGGTGTTTCAGTGCAGGAGTTTCAGGGCATGAGATTCAGGGCATGAGATTCAGGGCATGAGTTTCAGGACAGGAGATTCAGGGCATGAGTTTCAGGGCATGAGTTTCAGGGCATGAGATTCAGGGCATGAGATTCAGGGCTTCATTTTCAGGGCAGGAGATTCAGGGCAGGTGTTTCAGTGCAGGAGTTTCAGGGCACGAGATTCAGGGCATGAGATTCAGGGCATGAGGTTCAGGGCATGAGTTTCAGGGCATGAGTTTCAGGGCAGGAGTTTCAGGGCATGTGATTCAAGGCGTGAGTTTCAGGATATGAGATTCATGGCATGAGTTTCAGTGCAGGTGTTTCAGGGCATGAGATTCAGGGCATGAGTTTCAGTGCATGAGTTTGAGGGCAGGAGTTTCAGGGTATGTGATTTAGGGCATGAGTTTCAGGGCATGAGATTCAGGGCTTGAGTTTCAGGGAATGAGGTTCAGGGCATGAGTTTCAGGGCATGAGATTCAGGGCATGAGTTTCAGTGCAGGAGCTTGAGGGCATGAGATTCAGTGCACGAGTTTCAGAGCACGAGATTCAGGGCATGAGATTCAGGGCATGAGTTTCAGGGCATGAGATTCAGTGCAGGTGTTTCAGGGCATGAGATTCAGGGCATGAGTTTCAGTGCATGAATTTGAGGGCAGGAGTTTCAAGGCATGAGATTCAGGGCATGAGTTTCAGTGCATGAGTTTGAGGGCAGGAGTTTCAGGGCATGAGATTCAGGGCATGAGTTTCAGGGCATGAGATTCAGGGCAGGTATTTCAGGGCATGTAATTCAGGGCATGAGTTTCTGGGCAGATGATTCAGGGCATTAGTTTTAGGGTATGTGGATCAGGGCAAGAGATTCAGTGCATGAGTTTCAGGGCAGGAGTTTCAGGGTATGTGATTTAGGGCATGAGTTTCAGGGCATGAGATTCAGGGCTTGAGTTTCAGGGCATGAGGTTCAGGGCATGAGATTCAGGGCATGAGTTTCAGTGCAGGAACTTGAGGGCATGAGATTCAGTGCACGAGTTTCAGGGCATGAGATTCAGGGCATGAGATTCTGGGCATGAGTTTCAGGGCAGGAGATTCAGGGCAGGTGTTTCAGTGCAGGAATTTCAGGGCATGAGATTCAGGGCATCAGTTTTAGGACAGGAGATTCAGGGAATGATTTTCAGGGCATGCGTTTCAGGGCATGAGATTCAGGGCATGAGATTCAGGGCTTCATTTTCAGGGCATGAGATTCTAGGCATGAGTTTCAGGGTATGTGATGTAGGGCATGAGTTTCAGGGCATGAGATTCAGGGCTTGAGATTCAGGGCATGAGTTTCAGAGCATGAGATTCAGGGCATGAGATTCAGGGCATGATTTTCAGGGCAGGAGATTCAGGGCAGGTGTTTCAGTGCAGGAGTTTCAGGGCATGAGATTCAGGGCATGAGATTCAGGGCATGAGTTTCAGGACAGGAGATTCAGGGCATGAGTTTCAGGGCATGAGTTTCAGGGCATGAGATTCAGGGCATGAGATTCAGGGCTTCATTTTCAGGGCAGGAGATTCAGGGCAGGTGTTTCAGTGCAGGAGTTTCAGGGCACGAGATTCAGGGCATGAGATTCAGGGCATGAGTTTCAGGGCATGAGTTTCAGGGCATGAGTTTCAGGGCAGGAGTTTCAGGGCATGTGATTCAAGGCGTGAGTTTCAGGATATGAGATTCATGGCATGAGTTTCAGTGCATGAGATTCAGGGCTTGAGTTTCAGGGAATGAGGTTCAGGGCATGAGTTTCAGGGCATGAGATTCAGGGCATGAGTTTCAGTGCAGGAAATTGAGGGCATGAGATTCAGTGCACGAGTTTCAGAGCATGAGTTTCAGGGCATGAGGTTCAGGGCAGGAGTTTCAGGGCATGAGATTCAGGTCATGAGTTTCAGTGCAGGAACTTGAGGGCATGAGATTCAGTGCACGAGTTTCAGAGCATGAGATTCAGGGCATGAGATTCAGGGAATGAGTTTCAGGGCATGAGATTCAGGGCAGGTATTTCAGGGCATGTAATTCAGGGCATGAGTTTCTGGGCAGATGATTCAGGGCAGGAATTTTAGTGCATGTGATTCAGGGCATGAGTTTCAGTGCATGAGTTTCAGGGCAGTAGTTTCAGGGTATGTGATTTAGGGCATGAGTTTCAGGGCATGAGATTCAGGGCATGAGTTTCAGGGCAGGAGTTTTAGGGCATGTGATTCAGGGCATGAGTTTGAGTGCATGAGTTTCAGGGCAGGAGTTTCAGGGTATGTGAATTAGGGCATGAGTTTCAGGGCATGAGATTCAGGGCTAGAGTTTCAGGGCATGAGATTCAGGGCATGAGATTCAGGGCATGAGTTTCAGGACAGGAGTTTCAGGGCATGAGTTTCAGGGCATGAGTTTCAGGGCAGGAGTTTCAGGGCATGAGATTCAGGGCATGAGTTTCAGGGTAGGTGATTCAGGGCAGGAGTTTCAGGACATGAGATTCAGGGCATGAGTTTCAGTGCAGGAAATTGAGGTCATGAGATTCAGTGCACGAGTTTCAAAGCATGAGATTCAGGGCATGAGATTCAGGGCATGAGTTTCAGGGCAGGAGATTCAGGGCAGGTGTTTCAGTGCAGGAGTTTCAGGGCATGAGATTCAGGGCATGAGTTTCAGGGCATGAGTTTCAGGGCAGGAGTTTCAGGGCATGTAATTCAGGGCGTGAGTTTCAGGATATTAGATTCATGGCATGAGTTTCAGTGCAGGAGTTTCAGGGCATGAGATTCAGGGCGTGAGTTTCTGGGCAGATGATTCAGGGCAGGAGTTTTAGGGCATGTGATTCAGGGCATGAGTTTCAGTGCATGAGTTTCAGTGCAGGAGTTTCAGGGCATGAGATTTAGGGCATGAGTTTCAGGGCATGAGATTCAGGGCAGGTATTTCAGGGCATGTAATTCAGGGCATGAGTTTCTGGGCAGATGATTCAGGGCAGGAGTTTTAGGGCATGTGATTCAGGGCATGAGTTTCAGTGCATGAGTTTCAGGGCAGGAGTTTCAGGGTATGTGATTTAGGGCAAGAGTTTCAGGGCATGAGATTCAGGGCTTGAGGTTCAGGGCATGAGGTTCAGGGCATGAGTTTCAGGGCATGAGATTCAGGGCATGAGTTTCAGTGCAGTTAATTGAGGGCATGAGATTCAGTGCACGAGTTTTAGAGCATGAGATTCAGGGCTTCATTTTCAGGGCAGGAGATTCAGGGCAGGTGTTTCAGTGCAGGAGTTTCAGGGCACGAGATTCAGGGCATGAGATTCAGGGCATGAGTTTCAGGGCATGAGATTCAGTGCAGGTGTTTCAGGGCATGAGATTCAGGGCATGAGTTTCAGTGCATGAATTTGAGGGCAGGAGTTTCAAGGCATGAGATTCAGGGCATGAGTTTCAGGGCATGAGATTCAGGGCAGGTATTTCAGGGCATGTAATTCAGGGCATGAGTTTCTGGGCAGATGATTCAGGGCATTAGTTTTAGGGTATGTGGATCAGGGCATGAGATTCAGTGCATGAGTTTCAGGGCAGGAGTTTCAGGGTATGTGATTTAGGGCATGAGTTTCAGGGCATGAGATTCAGGGCTTGAGTTTCAGGGCATGAGGTTCAGGGCATGAGATTAAGGGCATGAGTTTCAGTGCAGGAACTTGAGGGCATGAGATTCAGTGCACGATTTCAGGGCATGAGATTCAGGGCATGAGATTCTGGGCATGAGTTTCAGGGCAGGAGATTCAGGGCAGGTGTTTCAGTGCAGGAATTTCAGGGCATGAGATTCAGGGCATGAGTTTTAGGACAGGAGATTCAGGGAATGATTTTCAGGGCATGCGTTTCAAGGCAGGGGTTTCAGGGTATGTAATTCAGGGCGTGAGTTTCAGGATATGAGATTCATGGCATGAGTTTCAGTGCAGGAGTTTCAGGGCATGAGATTCATGGCATGAGTTTCAGGGCATGAGATTCAGGACAGGAGTTTCAAGGCATGAAATTCAGGGCTTGAGTTTCACTGCATGAGCTTGAGGGCAGGAGTTTCAGGGCATGAGATTCAGGGCATGAGTTTCAGGGCATGAGATTCAGGGCAGGAATTTCAGTGCATGTAATTCAGGGCATGAGTTTCTGGGCAGATGATTCAGGGCAGGAGTTTTAGGGCATGTGATTCAGGGCATGAGTTTCAGTGCATGAGTTTCAGGGCAGGAGATTCAGGGTATGAGATTTAGGGCATGAGTTTCAGTGCATGAGATTCAGGGCTTGAGTTTCAGGGCATGATTTTCAGGGCAGGAGATTCAGGGCAGGTGTTTCAGTGCAGGAGTTTCAGGGCATGAGATTCAGGGCATGAGATTCAGGGCATGAGTTTCAGGATATGAGATTCATGGCATGAGTTTCAGTGCAGGAGATTCAGGGCATGAGTTTCAGTGCATAAGTTTGAGGGCAGGAGTTTCAAGGCATGAGATTCAGGGCATGAGTTTCAGTGCATGAGTTTGAGGGCAGGGGTTTCAGGGCATGTAATTCAGGGCGTGAGTTTCAGTGCATGAGATTCAGGGCAGATATTTCAGGGCATGTAATTCAGGGCATGAGTTTCTGGGCAGCTGATTCAGGGCAGGATTTTTAGGGCATGTGATTCAGGGCATGAGTTTCAGTGCAGGAGTTTCAGGGCATGAGATTCAGGGCATGAATTTCAGGGCATGAGATTCAGGGCAGGTATTTCAGGGCATGTAATTCAGGGCATGAGTTTCTGGGCAGATGATTCAGGGCAGGAGTTTTAGGGCATGAGTTTCAGGGCAGAAGTTTCAGGGTATGTGATTTAGGGCAAGAGTTTCAGGGCATGAGATTCAGGGCTTGAGTTTCAGGGCATGAGGTTCAGGGCATGAGTTTCAGGGCATGAGATTCAGGGCATGAGTTTCAGTGCAGTTAATTGAGGGCATGAGATTCAGTGCACGAGTTTTAGAGCATGAGATTCAGGGCTTCATTTTCAGGGCAGGAGATTCAGGGCAGGTGTTTCAGTGCAGGAGTTTCAGGGCATGAGATTCAGGGCATGAGATTCAGGGCATGAGTTTCAGGACAGGAGATTCAGGGCATGAGTTTCAGGGCATGAGTTTCAGGGCATGAGTTTCAGGGCAGGAGTTTCAGGGCATGTGATTCAGGGCGTGAGTTTCAGGGCATGAGATTCAGGGCAGGTGTTTCAGGGCATGTAATTCAGGGCATGAGTTTCTGGGCAGATGATTCAGGACATTAGTTTTAGGGCATGTGGTTCAGGGCATGAGATTCAGTGCATGAGTTTCAGGGCAGGAGTTTCAGGGTATGTGATTTAGGGCATGAGTTTCAGGGCATGAGATTCAGGGCATGAGTTTCAGAGCATGAGATTCAGGGCATGAGATTCAGGGCATGAGTTTCAGTGCAGGAATTTCAGGGCATGAGATTCAGGGCATGAGATTCAGGGCATGAGTTTTAGGAAAGGAGATTCAGGGAATGAGTTTCAGGGCATGCGTTTCAAGGCAGGAGTTTCAGGGTATGTAATTCAGGGCGTGAGTTTCAGGATATGAGATTCATGGCATGAGTTTCAGTGCAGGAGTTTCAGGGCATGAGATTCATGGCATGAGTTTCAGGGCATGAGATTCAGGACAGGAGTTTCAAGGCATGAAATTCAGGGCTTGAGTTTCACTGCATGAGCTTGAGGGCAGGAGTTTCAGGGCATGAGATTCAGGGCATGAGTTTCAGGGCATGAGATTCAGGGCAGGAATTTCAGTGCATGTAATTCAGGGCATGAGTTTCTGGGCAGATGATTCAGGGCAGGAGTTTTAGGGCATGTGATTCAGGGCATGAGTTTCAGTGCATGAGTTTCAGGGCAGGAGATTCAGGGTATGAGATTTAGGGCATGAGTTTCAGTGCATGAGATTCAGGGCTTGAGTTTCAGGGCATGATTTTCAGGGCAGGAGATTCAGGGCAGGTGTTTCAGTGCAGGAGTTTCAGGGCATGAGATTCAGGGCATGAGATTCAGGGCATGAGTTTCAGGATATGAGATTCATGGCATGAGTTTCAGTGCAGGAGATTCAGGGCATGAGTTTCAGTGCATAAGTTTGAGGGCAGGAGTTTCAAGGCATGAGATTCAGGGCATGAGTTTCAGTGCATGAGTTTGAGGGCAGGGGTTTCAGGGCATGTAATTCAGGGCGTGAGTTTCAGTGCATGAGATTCAGGGCAGATATTTCAGGGCATGTAATTCAGGGCATGAGTTTCTGGGCAGCTGATTCAGGGCAGGATTTTTAGGGCATGTGATTCAGGGCATGAGTTTCAGTGCAGGAGTTTCAGGGCATGAGATTCAGGGCATGAATTTCAGGGCATGAGATTCAGGGCAGGTATTTCAGGGCATGTAATTCAGGGCATGAGTTTCTGGGCAGATGATTCAGGGCAGGAGTTTTAGGGCATGAGTTTCAGGGCAGAAGTTTCAGGGTATGTGATTTAGGGCAAGAGTTTCAGGGCATGAGATTCAGGGCTTGAGTTTCAGGGCATGAGGTTCAGGGCATGAGTTTCAGGGCATGAGATTCAGGGCATGAGTTTCAGTGCAGTTAATTGAGGGCATGAGATTCAGTGCACGAGTTTTAGAGCATGAGATTCAGGGCTTCATTTTCAGGGCAGGAGATTCAGGGCAGGTGTTTCAGTGCAGGAGTTTCAGGGCATGAGATTCAGGGCATGAGATTCAGGGCATGAGTTTCAGGACAGGAGATTCAGGGCATGAGTTTCAGGGCATGAGTTTCAGGGCATGAGTTTCAGGGCAGGAGTTTCAGGGCATGTGATTCAGGGCGTGAGTTTCAGGGCATGAGATTCAGGGCAGGTGTTTCAGGGCATGTAATTCAGGGCATGAGTTTCTGGGCAGATGATTCAGGACATTAGTTTTAGGGCATGTGGTTCAGGGCATGAGATTCAGTGCATGAGTTTCAGGGCAGGAGTTTCAGGGTATGTGATTTAGGGCATGAGTTTCAGGGCATGAGATTCAGGGCATGAGTTTCAGAGCATGAGATTCAGGGCATGAGATTCAGGGCATGAGTTTCAGTGCAGGAATTTCAGGGCATGAGATTCAGGGCATGAGATTCAGGGCATGAGTTTTAGGAAAGGAGATTCAGGGAATGAGTTTCAGGGCATGCGTTTCAAGGCAGGAGTTTCAGGGTATGTAATTCAGGGCGTGAGTTTCAGGATATGAGATTCATGGCATGAGTTTCAGTGCAGGAGTTTCAGGGCATGAGATTCATGGCATGAGTTTCAGGGCATGAGATTCAGGACAGGAGTTTCAAGGCATGAAATTCAGGGCTTGAGTTTCACTGCATGAGCTTGAGGGCAGGAGTTTCAGGGCATGAGATTCAGGGCATGAGTTTCAGGGCATGAGATTCAGGGCAGGAATTTCAGTGCATGTAATTCAGGGCATGAGTTTCTGGGCAGATGATTCAGGGCTGGAGTTTTAGGGCATGTGATTCAGGGCATGAGTTTCAGTGCATGAGTTTCAGGGCAGGAGATTCAGGGTATGAGATTTAGGGCATGAGTTTCAGTGCATGAGATTCAGGGCTTGAGTTTCAGGGCATGATTTTCAGGGCAGGAGATTCAGGGCAGGTGTTTCAGTGCAGGAGTTTCAGGGCATGAGATTCAGGGCATGAGATTCAGGGCATGAGTTTCAGGATATGAGATTCATGGCATGAGTTTCAGTGCAGGAGATTCAGGGCATGAGTTTCAGTGCATAAGTTTGAGGGCAGGAGTTTCAAGGCATGAGATTCAGGGCATGAGTTTCAGTGCATGAGTTTGAGGGCAGGGGTTTCAGGGCATGTAACTCAGGGCGTGAGTTTCAGTGCATGAGATTCAGGGCAGATATTTCAGGGCATGTAATTCAGGGCATGAGTTTCTGGGCAGCTGATTCAGGGCAGGATTTTTAGGGCATGTGATTCAGGGCATGAGTTTCAGTGCAGGAGTTTCAGGGCATGAGATTCAGGGCATGAATTTCAGGGCATGAGATTCAGGGCAGGTATTTCAGGGCATGTAATTCAGGGCATGAGTTTCTGGGCAGATGATTCAGGGCAGGAGTTTTAGGGCATGAGTTTCAGGGCAGAAGTTTCAGGGTATGTGATTTAGGGCAAGAGTTTCAGGGCATGAGATTCAGGGCTTGAGTTTCAGGGCATGAGGTTCAGGGCATGAGTTTCAGGGCATGAGATTCAGGGCATGAGTTTCAGTGCAGTTAATTGAGGGCATGAGATTCAGTGCACGAGTTTTAGAGCATGAGATTCAGGGCTTCATTTTCAGGGCAGGAGATTCAGGGCAGGTGTTTCAGTGCAGGAGTTTCAGGGCATGAGATTCAGGGCATGAGATTCAGGGCATGAGTTTCAGGACAGGAGATTCAGGGCATGAGTTTCAGGGCATGAGTTTCAGGGCATGAGTTTCAGGGCAGGAGTTTCAGGGCATGTGATTCAGGGCGTGAGTTTCAGGGCATGAGATTCAGGGCAGGTGTTTCAGGGCATGTAATTCAGGGCATGAGTTTCTGGGCAGATGATTCAGGACATTAGTTTTAGGGCATGTGGTTCAGGGCATGAGATTCAGTGCATGAGTTTCAGGGCAGGAGTTTCAGGGTATGTGATTTAGGGCATGAGTTTCAGGGCATGAGATTCAGGGCATGAGTTTCAGAGCATGAGATTCAGGGCATGAGATTCAGGGCATGAGTTTCAGTGCAGGAATTTCAGGGCATGAGATTCAGGGCATGAGATTCAGGGCATGAGTTTTAGGAAAGGAGATTCAGGGAATGAGTTTCAGGGCATGCGTTTCAAGGCAGGAGTTTCAGGGTATGTAATTCAGGGCGTGAGTTTCAGGATATGAGATTCATGGCATGAGTTTCAGTGCAGGAGTTTCAGGGCATGAGATTCAGGGCATGAGTTTCAGGGCATGAGATTCAGGGCAGGAGTTTCAAGGCATGAAATTCAGGGCTTGAGTTTCACTGCATGAGTTTGAGGGCAGGAGTTTCAGGGCATGAGATTCAGGGCATGAGTTTCAGGGCATGAGATTCAGGGCAGGAATTTCAGGGCATGTAATTCAGGGCATGAGTTTCTGGGCAGATGATTCAGGGCAGGAGTTTTAGGGCATGTGATTCAGGGCATGAGTTTCAGTGCATGAGTTTCAGGGCAGGAGATTCAGGGCTTGAGTTTCAGGGCATGATTTTCAGGGCAGGAGATTCAGGGCAGGTGTTTCAGTACAGGAGTTTCTGGGCATGAGATTCAGGGCATGAGATTCAGGGCATGAGTTTCAGGATATGAGATTCATGGCATGAGTTTCAGTGCAGGAGATTCAGGGCATGAGATTCAGGGCATGAGTTTCAGAGCATGAGATTCAGGGCATGATATTCAGGACATGATTTTCAGTGCAGGAGATTCAGGGCAGGTGTTTCAGTGCAGGAGTTTCAGGGCATGAGATTCAGGGCATGAGATTCAGGGCATGAGTTTCAGGACAGGAGATTCAGGGCATGAGTTTCAGGGCATGAGTTTCAGGGCATGAGATTCAGGGCATGAGATTAAGGCTTCATTTTCAGGGCAGGAGATTCAGGGCAGGTGTTTCAGTGCAGGAGTTTCAGGGCACGAGATTCAGTGCATGAGATTCAGGGCATCAGTTTCAGGGCATGAGTTTCAGGGCAGGAGTTTCAGGGCATGTGATTCAAGGCGTGAGTTTCAGGATATGAGATTCATGGCATGAGTTTCAGTGCAGGTGTTTCAGGGCATGAGATTCAGGGCATGAGTTTCAGTGCATGAGTTTGAGGGCAGGAGTTTCAAGGCATGAGATTCAGGGCATGAGTTTCAGTGCATGAGTTTGAGGGCAGGAGTTTCAGGCCATGAGATTAAGGGCATGAGTTTCAGGGCATGAGATTCAGGGCAGGTGTTTCAGGGCATGTAATTCAGGGCATGAGTTTCTGGGCAGATGATTCAGGGCATGAGTTTTAGGGCATGTGATTCAGGGCATGAGTTTCAGTGCATGAGTTTCAGGGCAGGAGTTTCAGGGTATGTGATGTAGGGCATGAGTTTCAGGGCATGAGATTCAGGGCTTGAGATTCAGGGCATGAGTTTCAGAGCATGAGATTCAGGGCATGAGATTCAGGGCATGATTTTCAGGGCAGGAGATTCAGGGCAGGTGTTTCAGTGCAGGAGTTTCAGGGCATGAGATTCAGGGCATGAGATTCAGGGCATGAGTTTCAGGACAGGAGATTCAGGGCATGAGTTTCAGGGCATGAGTTTCAGGGCATGAGATTCAGGGCATGAGATTCAGGGCTTCATTTTCAGGGCAGGAGATTCAGGGCAGGTGTTTCAGTGCAGGAGTTTCAGGGCACGAGATTCAGGGCATGAGATTCAGGGCATGAGTTTCAGGGCATGAGTTTCAGGGCATGAGTTTCAGGGCAGGAGTTTCAGGGCATGTGTTTCAAGGCGTGAGTTTCAGGATATGAGATTCATGGCATGAGTTTCAGTGCAGGTGTTTCAGGGCATGAGATTCAGGGCATGAGTTTCAGTGCATGAGTTTGAGGGCAGGAGTTTCAAGGTATGAGATTCAGGGCATGAGTTTCAGTGCATGAGTTTGAGGGCAGGAGTTTCAAGGTATGAGATTCAGGGCATGAGTTTCAGGGTATGAGATTCAGGGCAGGTATTTCAGGGCATGTAATTCAGGGCATGAGTTTCTGGGCAGATGATTCAGGGCAGGAGTTTCAGGGTATGTGATTTAGGGCATCAGTTTCAGGGCATGAGATTCAGGGCTTGAGTTTCAGGGCATGAGGTTCAGGGCATGAGTTTCAGGGCATGAGATTCAGGGCTTGAGTTTCAGTGCAGGAACTTGAGGGCATGAGATTCAGTGCACGAGTTTCAGAGCATGAGATTCAGGGCATGAGATTCAGGTCATGATTTTCAAGGCAGGAGATTCAGGGCAGGTGTTTCAGTGCAGGAGTTTCAGGACATGAGATTCAGGGCATGAGTTTCAGTGCAGTAACTTGAGGTCATGAGATTCAGTGCACGAGTTTCAGAGCGTGAGATTCAGTGCAGGAGTTTCAGGGCATGAGATTCAGGACATGAGATTCAGGGCATGAGTTTTAGGACAGGAGATTCAGGGCATGAGTTTCAGGGCATGAGTTTCAGGGCATGAGTTTCAGGGCAGGAGTTTCAGGGCATGTAATTCAGGGCGTGAGTTTCAGGATATGAGATTCATGGCATGAGTTTCAGTGCAGGAGTTTCAGGGCATGAGTTTCAGGGCATGAGATTCAGGGCAGGTATTTCAGGGCATGTAATTCAGGGCATGAGTTTCTGGGCAGATGATTCAGGGCAGGAATTTTAGGGCATGTGATTCAGGGCATGTAATTCAGGGCATGAGTTTCTGGGCAGATGATTCAGGGCAGGAATTTTAGGGCATGTGATTCAGGGCATGAGTTTCAGTGCATGCGTTTCAGGGCAGTAGTTTCAGGGTATGTGATTCAGGGTATGAGTTTCAGGGCATGAGATTCAGGGCTTGAGTTTCAGGGCATGAGATTCAGGGCAGGAGTTTTAGGGCATGTGATTCAGGGCACGAGTTTGAGTGCATGAGTTTCAGGGCAGGAGTTTCAGGGTATGTGGTTTAGGGCATGAGTTTCAGAGCATGAGATTCCGGGCAGGAGATTCAGGGTATGATTTTCAGGGCAGGAGATTCAGGGCAGGTGTTTCAGTGCAGGAGTTTCAGGGCATGAGATTCAGAGCATGAGATTCAGGGCATGAGTTTTAGGACAGGAGATTCAGGGCATGAGTTTCAGGGCATGAGTGTCAGGGCATGAGTTTCAGGGCAGGAGTTTCAGGGCATGTAATTCAGGGCGTGAGTTTCAGGATATGAGATTCATGGCATGAGTTTGAGTGCAGGAGTTTCAGGGCATGAGATTCAGGGCATGAGTTTCAGGGCATGAGATTCAGGGCAGGTATTTCAGGGCATGTAATTGAGGGCATGAGTTTCTGGGCAGATGATTCAGGGCAGGAGTTTTAGGGCATGAGATTCAGGGCATGAGATTCAGGGCATGAGTTTCAGGGCATGAAATTCAGGGCAGGTATTTCAGGGCATGTAATTCAGGGCATGATTTTCTGGGCAGATGATTCAGGGCAGGAATTTTAGGGCATGTGATTCAGGGCATGAGTTTCAGTGCATGAGTTTCAGGGCAGTAGTTTCAGGGTATGTGATTTAGGGCATGAGTTTCAGGGCATGAGATTCAGGGCCTGAGTTTCAGGGCATGAGGTTCAGGGCATGAGTTTCAGGGCATGAGTTTCAGGGCAGGAGTTTTAGGGCATGTGATTCAGGGCATGAGTTTGAGTGCATGAGTTTCAGGGCAGGAGTTTCAGGGTATGTGATTTAGGGCATGAGATTCCGGGCATGAGATTCAGGGCTTGAGTTTCAGGGCATGAGGTTCAGGGCATGAGTTTCAGGTCATGAGATTCAGGGCATAAGTTTCAGTGCAGGAACTTGAGGGCATGAGATTCAGGGCATGAGTTTCAGAGCATGAGATTCAGGGCTTGAGATTCAGGGCATGATTTTCAGGGCAGGAGATTCAGGGCAGGTGTTTCAGTGCAGGAGTTTCAGGGCATGATATTCAGGGCATGAGATTCAGGGCATGAGTTTCAGGACAGGAGATTCAGGGCATGAGATTCAGTGCACGAGTTTCAGGGCAGGAGTTTCAGGGTATGTGATTTAGGGCATGAGTTTCAGGGCATGAGATTCAGGGCTTGAGTTTCAGGGCATGAGGTTCAGGGCATGAGTTTCAGGGCATGAGATTCAGGGCATGAGTTTCAGTGCAGGAACTTGAGGGCATGAGATTCAGTGCACGAGTTTCAGAGCATGAGATTCAGGGCATGAGATTCAGGGCATGAGTTTCAGTGCAGGAATTTCAGGGCATGAGATTCAGGGCATGAGATTCAGGGCATGAGTTTTAGGAAAGGAGATTCAGGGAATGAGTTTCAGGGCATGCGTTTCAAGGCAGGAGTTTCAGGGTATGTAATTCAGGGCGTGAGTTTCAGGATATGAGATTCATGGCATGAGTTTCAGTGCAGGAGTTTCAGGGCATGAGATTCAGGGCATGAGTTTCAGGGCATGAGATTCAGGACAGGAGTTTCAAGGCATGAAATTCAGGGCTTGAGTTTCACTGCATGAGTTTGAGGGCAGGAGTTTCAGGGCATGAGATTCAGGGCATGAGTTTCAGGGCATGAGATTCAGGGCAGGAATTTCAGGGAATGTAATTCAGGGCATGAGTTTCTGGGCAGATGATTCAGGGCAGGAGTTTTAGGGCATGTGATTCAGGGCATGAGTTTCAGTGCATGAGTTTCAGGGCAGGAGATTCAGGGCTTGAGTTTCAGGGCATGATTTTCAGGGCAGGAGATTCAGGGCAGGTGTTTCAGTGCAGGAGTTTCTGGACATGAGATTCAGGGCATGAGATTCAGGGCATGAGTTTCAGGATATGAGATTCATGGCATGAGTTTCAGTGCAGGAGATTCAGGGCATGAGATTCAGGGCATGAGTTTCAGAGCATGAGATTCAGGGCATGATATTCAGGGCATGATTTTCAGTGCAGGAGATTCAGGGCACGTGTTTCAGTGCAGGAGTTTCAGGGCATGAGATTCAGGGCATGAGATTCAGGGCATGAGTTTCAGGACAGGAGATTCAGGGCATGAGTTTCAGGGCATGAGTTTCAGGGCATGAGATTCAGGGCATGAGATTCAGGGCTTCATTTTCAGGGCAGGAGATTCAGGGCAGGTGTTTCAGTGCAGGAGTTTCAGGGCACGAGATTCAGTGCATGAGATTCAGGGCATGAGTTTCAGGGCATGAGTTTCAGGGCAGGAGTTTCAGGGCATGTGATTCAAGGCGTGAGTTTCAGGATATGAGATTATGGCATGAGTTTCAGTGCAGGTGTTTCAGGGCATGAGATTCAGGGCATGGGTTTCAGTGCATGAGTTTGAGGGCAGGAGTTTCAAGGCATGAGATTCAGGGCATGAGTTTCAGTGCATGAGTTTGAGGGCAGGAGTTTCAGGCCATGAGATTAAGGGCATGAGTTTCAGGGCATGATATTCAGGGCAGGTGTTTCAGGGCATGTAATTCAGGGCATGAGTTCTCTGGGCAGATGATTCAGGGCAGAGTTTTAGGGCATGTGATTCAGGGCATGAGTTTCAGTGCATGAGTTTCAGGGCAGGAGTTTCAGGGTATGTGATGTAGGGCATGAGTTTCTGGGCATGAGATTCAGGGCTTCAGATTCAGGGCATGAGTTTCAGAGCATGAGATTCAGGGCATGAGATTCAGGGCATGATTTTCAGGGCAGGAGATTCAGGGCAGGTGTTTCAGTGCAGGAGTTTCAGGGCATGAGATTCAGGGCATGAGATTCAGGGCATGAGTTTCAGGACAGGAGATTCAGGGCATGAGTTTCAGGGCATGAGTTTGAGGGCATGAGATTCAGGGCATGAGATTCAGGGCATGAGTTTCAGTGCAGGAACTTGAGGGCATGAGATTCAGGGCAGGAGATTCAGGGCAGGTGTTTCAGTGCAGGAGTTTCAGGGCATGATATTCAGGGCATGAGATTCAGGGCATGAGTTTCAGGTCATGAGATTCAGGGCATAAGTTTCAGTGCAGGAGTTTCAGGGCATGAGATTCAGGGCATGAGTTTCAGGGCATGAGATTCAGGACAGGAGTTTCAAGGCATGAAATTCAGGGCTTGAGTTTCACTGCATGAGTTTGAGGGCAGGAGTTTCAGGGCATGAGATTCAGGGCATGAGTTTCAGGGCATGAGATTCAGGGCAGGAATTTCAGGGAATGTAATTCAGGGCATGAGTTTCTGGGCAGATGATTCAGGGCAGGAGTTTTAGGGCATGTGATTCAGGGCATGAGTTTCAGTGCATGAGTTTCAGGGCAGGAGATTCAGGGCTTGAGTTTCAGGGCATGATTTTCAGGGCAGGAGATTCAGGGCAGGTGTTTCAGTGCAGGAGTTTCTGGACATGAGATTCAGGGCATGAGATTCAGGGCATGAGTTTCAGGATATGAGATTCATGGCATGAGTTTCAGTGCAGGAGATTCAGGGCATGAGATTCAGGGCATGAGTTTCAGAGCATGAGATTCAGGGCATGATATTCAGGGCATGATTTTCAGTGCAGGAGATTCAGGGCACGTGTTTCAGTGCAGGAGTTTCAGGGCATGAGATTCAGGGCATGAGATTCAGGGCATGAGTTTCAGGACAGGAGATTCAGGGCATGAGTTTCAGGGCATGAGTTTCAGGGCATGAGATTCAGGGCATGAGATTCAGGGCTTCATTTTCAGGGCAGGAGATTCAGGGCAGGTGTTTCAGTGCAGGAGTTTCAGGGCACGAGATTCAGTGCATGAGATTCAGGGCATGAGTTTCAGGGCAGGAGTTTCAGGGCATGTGATTCAAGGCGTGAGTTTCAGGATATGAGATTATGGCATGAGTTTCAGTGCAGGTGTTTCAGGGCATGAGATTCAGGGCATGAGTTTCAGTGCATGAGTTTGAGGGCAGGAGTTTCAAGGCATGAGATTCAGGGCATGAGTTTCAGTGCATGAGTTTGAGGGCAGGAGTTTCAGGCCATGAGATTAAGGGCATGAGTTTCAGGGCATGAGATTCAGGGCAGGTGTTTCAGGGCATGTAATTCAGGGCATGAGTTTCTGGGCAGATGATTCAGGGCAGAGTTTTAGGGCATGTGATTCTGGGCATGAGTTTCAGTGCATGAGTTTCAGGGCAGGAGTTTCAGGGTATGTGATGTAGGGCATGAGTTTCAGGGCATGAGATTGAGGGCATGATTTTCAGGGCAGGAGATTCAGGGCAGGTGTTTCAGTGCAGGAGTTTCAGGGCATGAGATTCAGGGCATGAGATTCAGGGCATGAGTTTCAGGACAGGAGATTCAGGGCATGAGTTTCAGGGCATGAGTTTGAGGGCATGAGATTCAGGGCATGAGATTCAGGGCTTCATTTTCAGGGCAGGAGATTCAGGGCAGGTGTTTCAGTGCAGGAGTTTCAGGGCACGAGATTCAGGGCATGAGATTCAGGGCATGAGTTTCAGGGCATGAGTTTCAGGGCATGAGTTTCAGGGCAGGAGTTTCAGGGCATGTGATTCAAGGCGTGAGTTTCAGGATATGAGATTCATGGCATGAGTTTCAGTGCAGGTGTTTCAGGGCATGAGATTCAGGGCATGAGTTTCAGTGCATGAGTTTGAGGGCAGGAGTTTCAAGGCATGAGATTCAGGGCATGAGTTTCAGTGCATGAGTTTGAGGGCAGGAGTTTCTGGGCATGAGATTCAGGGCATGAGTTTCAGGGCATGAGATTCAGGGCAGGTATTTCAGGGCATGTAATTCAGGGCATGAGTTTCTGGGCAGATGATTCAGGGCAGGAGTTTCAGGGTATGTGATTTAGGGCATGAGTTTCAGGGCATGAGATTCAGGGCTTGAGTTTCAGGGCATGAGGTTCAGGGCATGAGTTTCAGGGCATGAGATTCAGGGCTTGAGTTTCAGTGCAGGAACTTGAGGGCATGAGATTCAGTGCACGAGTTTCAGAGCATGAGATTCAGGGCATGAGATTCAGGTCATGATTTCCAAGGCAGGAGATTCAGGGCAGGTGTTTCAGTGCAGGAGTTTCAGGACATGAGATTCAGGGCATGAGTTTCAGTGCAGTAACTTGAGGTCATGAGATTCAGTGCACGAGTTTCAGAGCGTGAGATTCAGGGCATGAGATTCAGGGCATGAGTTTCAGGGCAGGAGATTCAGGGCAGGTGTTTCAGTACAGGAGTTTCAGGGCATGAGATTCAGGACATGAGATTCAGGGAATGAGTTTTAGGACAGGAGATTCAGGGCATGAGTTTCAGGGCATGAGTTTCAGGGCATGAGTTTCAGGGCAGGAGTTTCAGGGCATGTAATTCAGGGCGTGAGTTTCAGGATATGAGATTCAGGGCATGAGTTTCAGGGCATGAGATTCAGGGCAGGTATTTCAGGGCATGTAATTCAGGGCATGAGTTTCTGGGCAGATGATTCAGGGCATGAGTTTCAGGGCAGGTGTTTCAGTGCAGGAGTTTCAGGGCACGAGATTCAGGGCCTGAGTTTCAGGGCATGAGGTTCAGGGCATGAGTTTCAGGGCATGAGTTTCAGGGCAGGAGTTTTAGGGCATGTGATTCAGGGCATGAGTTTGAGTGCATGAGTTTCAGGGCAGGAGTTTCAGGGTATGTGATTTAGGGCATGAGATTCCGGGCATGAGATTCAGGGCTTGAGTTTCAGGGCATGAGGTTCAGGGCATGAGTTTCAGGTCATGAGATTCAGGGCATAAGTTTCAGTGCAGGAACTTGAGGGCATGAGATTCAGGGCATGAGTTTCAGAGCATGAGATTCAGGGCTTGAGATTCAGGGCATGATTTTCAGGGCAGGAGATTCAGGGCAGGTGTTTCAGTGCAGGAGTTTCAGGGCATGATATTCAGGGCATGAGATTCAGGGCATGAGTTTCAGGACAGGAGATTCAGGGCATGAGATTCAGTGCACGAGTTTCAGGGCAGGAGTTTCAGGGTATGTGATTTAGGGCATGAGTTTCAGGGCATGAGATTCAGGGCTTGAGTTTCAGGGCATGAGGTTCAGGGCATGAGTTTCAGGGCATGAGATTCAGGGCATGAGTTTCAGTGCAGGAACTTGAGGGCATGAGATTCAGTGCACGAGTTTCAGAGCATGAGATTCAGGGCATGAGATTCAGGGCATGAGTTTCAGTGCAGGAATTTCAGGGCATGAGATTCAGGGCATGAGATTCAGGGCATGAGTTTTAGGAAAGGAGATTCAGGGAATGAGTTTCAGGGCATGCGTTTCAAGGCAGGAGTTTCAGGGTATGTAATTCAGGGCGTGAGTTTCAGGATATGAGATTGATGGCATGAGTTTCAGTGCAGGAGTTTCAGGGCATGAGATTCAGGGCATGAGTTTCAGGGCATGAGATTCAGGACAGGAGTTTCAAGGCATGAAATTCAGGGCTTGAGTTTCACTGCATGAGTTTGAGGGCAGGAGTTTCAGGGCATGAGATTCAGGGCATGAGTTTCAGGGCATGAGATTCAGGGCAGGAATTTCAGGGAATGTAATTCAGGGCATGAGTTTCTGGGCAGATGATTCAGGGCAGGAGTTTTAGGGCATGTGATTCAGGGCATAAGTTTCAGTGCATGAGTTTCAGGGCAGGAGATTCAGGGCTTGAGTTTCAGAGCATGATTTTCAGGGCAGGAGATTCAGGGCAGGTGTTTCAGTGCAGGAGTTTCTGGACATGAGATTCAGGGCATGAGATTCAGGGCATGAGTTTCAGGATATGAGATTCATGGCATGAGTTTCAGTGCAGGAGATTCAGGGCATGAGATTCAGGGCATGAGTTTCAGAGCATGAGATTCAGGGCATGATATTCAGGGCATGATTTTCAGTGCAGGAGATTCAGGGCACGTGTTTCAGTGCAGGAGTTTCAGGGCATGAGATTCAGGGCATGAGATTCAGGGCATGAGTTTCAGGACAGGAGATTCAGGGCATGAGTTTCAGGGCATGAGTTTCAGGGCATGAGATTCAGGGCATGAGATTCAGGGCTTCATTTTCAGGGCAGGAGATTCAGGGCAGGTGTTTCAGTGCAGGAGTTTCAGGGCACGAGATTCAGTGCATGAGATTCAGGGCATGAGTTTCAGGGCATGAGTTTCAGGGCAGGAGTTTCAGGGCATGTGATTCAAGGCGTGAGTTTCAGGATATGAGATTATGGCATGAGTTTCAGTGCAGGTGTTTCAGGGCATGAGATTCAGGGCATGAGTTTCAGTGCATGAGTTTGAGGGCAGGAGTTTCAAGGCATGAGATTCAGGGCATGAGTTTCAGTGCATGAGTTTGAGGGCAGGAGTTTCAGGCCATGAGATTAAGGGCATGAGTTTCAGGGCATGAGATTCAGGGCAGGTGTTTCAGGGCATGTAATTCAGGGCATGAGTTCTCTGGGCAGATGATTCAGGGCAGAGTTTTAGGGCATGTGATTCAGGGCATGAGTTTCAGTGCATGAGTTTCAGGGCAGGAGTTTCAGGGTATGTGATGTAGGGCATGAGTTTCTGGGCATGAGATTCAGGGCTTGAGATTCAGGGCATGAGTTTCAGAGCATGAGATTCAGGGCATGAGATTCAGGGCATGATTTTCAGGGCAGGAGATTCAGGGCAGGTGTTTCAGTGCAGGAGTTTCAGGGCATGAGATTCAGGGCATGAGATTCAGGGCATGAGTTTCAGGACAGGAGATTCAGGGCATGAGTTTCAGGGCATGAGTTTGAGGGCATGAGATTCAGGGCATGAGATTCAGGGCATGAGTTTCAGTGCAGGAACTTGAGGGCATGAGATTCAGGGCAGGAGATTCAGGGCAGGTGTTTCAGTGCAGGAGTTTCAGGGCATGATATTCAGGGCATGAGATTCAGGGCATGAGTTTCAGGTCATGAGATTCAGGGCATAAGTTTCAGTGCAGGAGTTTCAGGGCATGAGATTCAGGGCATGAGTTTCAGGGCATGAGATTCAGGACAGGAGTTTCAAGGCATGAAATTCAGGGCTTGAGTTTCACTGCATGAGTTTGAGGGCAGGAGTTTCAGGGCATGAGATTCAGGGCATGAGTTTCAGGGCATGAGATTCAGGGCAGGAATTTCAGGGAATGTAATTCAGGGCATGAGTTTCTGGGCAGATGATTCAGGGCAGGAGTTTTAGGGCATGTGATTCAGGGCATGAGTTTCAGTGCATGAGTTTCAGGGCAGGAGATTCAGGGCTTGAGTTTCAGGGCATGATTTTCAGGGCAGGAGATTCAGGGCAGGTGTTTCAGTGCAGGAGTTTCTGGGCATGAGATTCAGGGCATGAGATTCAGGGCATGAGTTTCAGGATATGAGATTCATGGCATGAGTTTCAGTGCAGGAGATTCAGGGCATGAGATTCAGGGCATGAGTTTCAGAGCATGAGATTCAGGGCATGATATTCAGGGCATGATTTTCAGTGCAGGAGATTCAGGGCACGTGTTTCAGTGCAGGAGTTTCAGGGCATGAGATTCAGGGCATGAGATTCAGGGCATGAGTTTCAGGACAGGAGATTCAGGGCATGAGTTTCAGGGCATGAGTTTCAGGGCATGAGATTCAGGGCATGAGATTCAGGGCTTCATTTTCAGGGCAGGAGATTCAGGGCAGGTGTTTCAGTGCAGGAGTTTCAGGGCACGAGATTCAGTGCATGAGATTCAGGGCATGAGTTTCAGGGCATGAGTTTCAGGGCAGGAGTTTCAGGGCATGTGATTCAAGGCGTGAGTTTCAGGATATGAGATTATGGCATGAGTTTCAGTGCAGGTGTTTCAGGGCATGAGATTCAGGGCATGAGTTTCAGTGCATGAGTTTGAGGGCAGGAGTTTCAAGGCATGAGATTCAGGGCATGAGTTTCAGTGCATGAGTTTGAGGGCAGGAGTTTCAGGCCATGAGATTAAGGGCATGAGTTTCAGGGCATGAGATTCAGGGCAGGTGTTTCAGGGCATGTAATTCAGGGCATGAGTTTCTGGGCAGATGATTCAGGGCAGAGTTTTAGGGCATGTGATTCAGGGCATGAGTTTCAGTGCATGAGTTTCAGGGCAGGAGTTTCAGGGTATGTGATGTAGGGCATGAGTTTCTGGGCATGAGATTCAGGGCTTGAGATTCAGGGCATGAGTTTCAGAGCATGAGATTCAGGGCATGAGATTCAGGGCATGATTTTCAGGGCAGGAGATTCAGGGCAGGTGTTTCAGTGCAGGAGTTTCAGGGCATGAGATTCAGGGCATGAGATTCAGGGCATGAGTTTCAGGACAGGAGATTCAGGGCATGAGTTTCAGGGCATGAGTTTGAGGGCATGAGAATCAGGGCATGAGATTCAGGGCTTCATTTTCAGGGCAGGAGATTCAGGGCAGGTGTTTCAGTGCAGGAGTTTCAGGGCACGAGATTCAGGGCATGAGATTCAGGGCATGAGTTTCAGGGCATGAGTTTCAGGGCATGAGTTTCAGGGCAGGAGTTTCAGGGCATGTGATTCAAGGCGTGAGTTTCAGGATATGAGATTCATGGCATGAGTTTCAGTGCAGGTGTTTCAGGGCATGAGATTCAGGGCATGAGTTTCAGTGCATGAGTTTGAGGGCAGGAGTTTCAAGGCATGAGATTCAGGGCATGAGTTTCAGTGCATGAGTTTGAGGGCAGGAGTTTCTGGGCATGAGATTCAGGGCATGAGTTTCAGGGCATGAGATTCAGGGCAGGTATTTCAGGGCATGTAATTCAGGGCATGAGTTTCTGGGCAGATGATTCAGGGCAGGAGTTTCAGGGTATGTGATTTAGGGCATGAGTTTCAGGGCATGAGATTCAGGGCTTGAGTTTCAGGGCATGAGGTTCAGGGCATGAGTTTCAGGGCATGAGATTCAGGGCTTGAGTTTCAGTGCAGGAACTTGAGGGCATGAGATTCAGTGCACGAGTTTCAGAGCATGAGATTCAGGGCATGAGATTCAGGTCATGATTTCCAAGGCAGGAGATTCAGGGCAGGTGTTTCAGTGCAGGAGTTTCAGGACATGAGATTCAGGGCATGAGTTTCAGTGCAGTAACTTGAGGTCATGAGATTCAGTGCACGAGTTTTAGAGCGTGAGATTCAGGGCATGAGATTCAGGGCATGAGTTTCAGGGCAGGAGATTTTGGGCAGGTGTTTCAGTACAGGAGTTTCAGGGCATGAGATTCAGGACATGAGATTCAGGGAATGAGTTTTAGGACAGGAGATTCAGGGCATGAGTTTCAGGGCATGAGTTTCAGGGCATGAGTTTCAGGGCAGGAGTTTCAGGGCATGTAATTCAGGGCGTGAGTTTCAGGATTTGAGATTCAGGGCATGAGTTTCAGGGCATGAGATTCAGGGCAGGTATTTCAGGGCATGTAATTCAGGGCATGAGTTTCTGGGCAGATGATTCAGGGCATGAGTTTTAGGGCATGTGATTCAGGGCATGAGTTTCAGTGCATGAGTTTCAGGGCAGGAGTTTCAGGGTATGTGATTTAGGGCATGAGTTTCAGGGCATGAGATTCAGGGCTTGAGTTTCAGGGAATGAGGTTCAGGGCATGAGTTTCAGGGCATGAGATTCAGGGCATGAGTTTCAGTGTAGGAACTTGAGGGCATGAGATTCAGTGCACGAGTTTCAGAGCATGAGATTCAGGGCATGAGATTCAGGGCATGATTTTTAAGGCAGGAGATTCAGGGCTGGTGTTTCAGTGCAGGAGTTTCAGGGCATGAGATTCAGGGCATGAGATTCAGGGCATGAGTTTCAGGGCATGAGATTCAGGGCAGGTATTTCAGGGCATGTAATTCAGGGCATGAGTTTCTGGGCAGATGATTCAGGGCAGGAATTTTAGGGCATGTGATTCAGGGCATGTAATTCAGGGCATGAGTTTCTGGGCAGATGATTCAGGGCAGGAATTTTAGGGCATGTGATTCAGGGCATGAGTTTCAGTGCATGCGTTTCAGGGCAGTAGTTTCAGGGTATGTGATTTAGGGTATGAGTTTCAGGGCATGAGATTCAGGGCATAAGTTTCAGTGCAGGAACTTGAGGGCATGAGATTCAGGGCATGAGTTTCAGAGCATGAGATTCAGGGCTTGAGATTCAGGGCATGATTTTTAGGGCAGGAGATTCAGGGCAGGTGTTTCAGTGCAGGAGTTTCAGGGCATGATATTCAGGGCATGAGATTCAGGGCATGAGTTTCAGGACAGGAGATTCAGGGCATGAGATTCAGTGCACGAGTTTCAGGGCAGGAGTTTCAGGGTATGTGATTTAGGGCATGAGTTTCAGGGCATGAGATTCAGGGCTTGAGTTTCAGGGCATGAGGTTCAGGGCATGAGTTTCAGGGCATGAGATTCAGGGCATGAGTTTCAGTGCAGGAACTTGAGGGCATGAGATTCAGTGCACGAGTTTCAGAGCATGAGATTCAGGGCATGAGATTCAGGGCATGAGTTACAGTGCAGGAATTTCAGGGCATGAGATTCAGGGCATGAGTTTTAGGAAAGGAGATTCAGGGAATGAGTTTCAGGGCATGCGTTTCAAGGCAGGAGTTTCAGGGTATGTAATTCAGGGCGTGAGTTTCAGGATATGAGATTCATGGCATGAGTTTCAGTGCAGGAGTTTCAGGGCATGAGATTCAGGGCATGAGTTTCAGGGCATGAGATTCAGGACAGGAGTTTCAAGGCATGAAATTCAGGGCTTGAGTTTCACTGCATGAGTTTGAGGGCAGGAGTTTCAGGGCATGAGATTCAGGGCATGAGTTTCAGGGCATGAGATTCAGGGCAGGAATTTCAGGGAATGTAATTCAGGGCATGAGTTTCTGGGCAGATGATTCAGGGCAGGAGTTTTAGGGCATGTGATTCAGGGCATGAGTTTCAGTGCATGAGTTTCAGGGCAGGAGATTCAGGGCTTGAGTTTCAGGGCATGATTTTCAGGGCAGGAGATTCAGGGCAGGTGTTTCAGTGCAGGAGTTTCTGGACATGAGATTCAGGGCATGAGATTCAGGGCATGAGTTTCAGGATATGAGATTCATGGCATGAGTTTCAGTGCAGGAGATTCAGGGCATGAGATTCAGGGCATGAGTTTCAGAGCATGAGATTCAGGGCATGAGATTCAGGGCTTCATTTTCAGGGCAGGAGATTCAGGGCAGGTGTTTCAGTGCAGGAGTTTCAGGGCACGAGATTCAGTGCATGAGATTCAGGGCATGAGTTTCAGGGCAGGAGTTTCAGGGCATGTGATTCAAGGCGTGAGTTTCAGGATATGAGATTATGGCATGAGTTTCAGTGCAGGTGTTTCAGGGCATGAGATTCAGGGCATGAATTTCAGTGCATGAGTTTGAGGGCAGGAGTTTCAAGGCATGAGATTCAGGGCATGAGTTTCAGTGCATGAGTTTGAGGGCAGGAGTTTCAGGCCATGAGATTAAGGGCATGAGTTTCAGGGCATGAGATTCAGGGCAGGTGTTTCAGGGCATGTAATTCAGGGCATGAGTTTCTGGGCAGATGATTCAGGGCAGAGTTTTAGGGCATGTGATTCAGGGCATGAGTTTCAGTGCATGAGTTTCAGGGCAGGAGTTTCAGGGTATGTGATGTAGGGCATGAGTTTCTGGGCATGAGATTCAGGGCTTGAGATTCAGGGCATGAGTTTCAGAGCATGAGATTCAGGGCATGAGATTCAGGGCATGATTTTCAGGGCAGGAGATTCAGGGAAGGTGTTTCAGTGCAGGAGTTTCAGGGCATGAGATTCAGGGCATGAGATTCAGGGCATGAGTTTCAGGACAGGAGATTCAGGGCATGAGTTTCAGGGCATGAGTTTGAGGGCATGAGATTCAGGGCATGAGATTCAGGGCTTCATTTTCAGGGCAGGAGATTCAGGGCAGGTGTTTCAGAGCAGGAGTTTCAGGGCACGAGATTCAGGGCATGAGATTCAGGGCATGAGTTTCAGGGCATGAGTTTCAGGGCATGAGTTTCAGGGCAGGAGTTTCAGGGCATGTGATTCAAGGCGTGAGTTTCAGGATATGAGATTCATGGCATGAGTTTCAGTGCAGGTGTTTCAGGGCATGAGATTCAGGGCATGAGTTTCAGTGCATGAGTTTGAGGGCAGGAGTTTCAAGGCATGAGATTCAGGGCATGAGTTTCAGTGCATGAGTTTGAGGGCAGGAGTTTCTGGGCATGAGATTCAGGGCATGAGTTTCAGTGCATGAGATTCAGGGCAGGTATTTCAGGGCATGTAATTCAGGGCATGAGTTTCTGGGCAGATGATTCAGGGCAGGAGTTTCAGGGTATGTGATTTAGGGCATGAGTTTCAGGGCATGAGATTCAGGGCTTGAGTTTCAGGGCATGAGGTTCAGGGCATGAGTTTCAGGGCATGAGATTCAGGGCTTGAGTTTCAGTGCAGGAACTTGAGGGCATGAGATTCAGTGCACGAGTTTCAGAGCATGAGATTCAGGGCATGAGATTCAGGTCATGATTTCCAAGGCAGGAGATTCAGGGCAGGTGTTTCAGTGCAGGAGTTTCAGGACATGAGATTCAGGGCATGAGTTTCAGTGCAGTAACTTGAGGTCATGAGATTCAGTGCACGAGTTTCAGAGCGTGAGATTCAGGGCATGAGATTCAGGGCATGAGTTTCAGGGCAGGAGATTCAGGGCAGGTGTTTCAGTACAGGAGTTTCAGGGCATGAGATTCAGGACATGAGATTCAGGGAATGAGTTTTAGGACAGGAGATTCAGGGCATGAGTTTCAGGGCATGAGTTTCAGGGCATGAGTTTCAGGGCAGGAGTTTCAGGGCATGTAATTCAGGGCGTGAGTTTCAGGATATGAGATTCAGGGCATGAGTTTCAGGGCATGAGTTTCAGGGCAGGTATTTCAGGGCATGTAATTCAGGGCATGAGTTTCTGGGCAGATGATTCAGGGCATGAGTTTTAGGGCATGTGATTCAGGGCATGAGTTTCAGTGCATGAGTTTCAGGGCAGGAGTTTCAGGGTATGTGATTTAGGGCATGAGTTTCAGGGCATGAGATTCAGGGCTTGAGTTTCAGGGAATGAGGTTCAGGGCATGAGTTTCAGGGCATGAGATTCAGGGCATGAGTTTCAGTGTAGGAACTTGAGGGCATGAGATTCAGTGCACGAGTTTCAGAGCATGAGATTCAGGGCATGAGATTCAGGGCATGATTTTTAAGGCAGGAGATTCAGGGCTGGTGTTTCAGTGCAGGAGTTTCAGGGCATGAGATTCAGGGCATGAGATTCAGGGCATGAGTTTCAGGGCATGAGATTCAGGGCAGGTATTTCAGGGCATGTAATTCAGGGCATGAGTTTCTGGGCAGATGATTCAGGGCAGGAATTTTAGGGCATGTGATTCAGGGCATGTAATTCAGGGCATGAGTTTCTGGGCAGATGATTCAGGGCAGGAATTTTAGGGCATGTGATTCAGGGCATGAGTTTCAGTGCATGCGTTTCAGGGCAGTAGTTTCAGGGTATGTGATTTAGGGTATGAGTTTCAGGGCATGAGATTCAGGGCTTGAGTTTCAGGGCATGAGATTCAGGGCAGGAGTTTTAGGGCATGTGATTCAGGGCACGAGTTTGAGTGCATGAGTTTCAGGGCGTGAGTTTCAGGATATGAGATTCATGGCATGAGTTTGAGTGCAGGAGTTTCAGGGCATGAGATTCAGGGCATGAGTTTCATTGCATGAGATTCAGGGCAGGTATTTCAGGGCATGTAATTCAGGGCATGAGTTTCAGGGCAGATGATTCAGGTCAGGAGTTTTAGGGCATGAGATTCAGGGCATGAGATTCAGGGCATGAGTTTCAGGGCATGAGATTCAGGGCAGGTATTTCAGGGCATGTAATTCAGGGCATGGTTTTCTGGGCAGATGATTCAGGGCAGGAATTTTAGCGCATGTGATTCAGGGCATGAGTTTCAGTGCATGAGTTTCAGGGCAGTAGTTTCAGGGCATGTGATTCAAGGCATGAGTTTGAGTGCATGAGTTTCAGGGCAGGAGTTTCAGGGTATGTTATTTAGGGCATGAGATTCCGGGCATGAGATTCAGGGCTTGAGTTTCAGGGCATGAGGTTCAGGGCATGAGTTTCAGGTCATGAGATTCAGGGCATGAGTTTCAGTGCAGGAACTTGAGGGCATGAGATTCAGGGCATGAGTTTCAGAGCATGAGATTCAGGGCTTGAGATTCAGGGCATGATTTTCAGGGCAGGAGATTCAGGGCAGGTGTTTCAGCGCAGGAGTTTCAGGGCATGAGATTCAGGGCATGAGTTTCAGGGCATGAGTTTCAGGGCAGGAGTTACAGGGCATGTGATTCAGGGCGTGAGTTTCAGGATATGAGATTCATGGCATGAGTTTCAGTGCAGGAGTTTCAGGGCATGAGATTCAGGGCTTGAGTTTCAGGGCATGAGGTTCAGGGCATGAGTTTCAGGTCATGAGATTCAGGGCATGAGTTTCAGTGCAGGAACTTGAGGGCATGAGATTCAGGGCATGAGTTTCAGAGCATGAAATTCAGGGCATGAGATTCAGGGCATGATTTTCAGGGCAGGAGATTCAGGGCAGGTGTTTCAGTGCAGGAGTTTCAGGGCATGAGATTCAGGGCATGAGATTCAGGGCATGAGTTTCAGGACAGGAAATTCAGGGCATGAGTTTCAGGGCATGAGTTTCAGGGCAGGAGTTTCAGGGCATGTGATTCAGGGCGTGAGTTTCAGGATATGAGATTCATGGCATGAGTTTCAGTGCAGGAGTTTCAGGGCATGAGATTCAGGGCATCAGTTTCAGAGCATGAGATTCAGGGCATGATTTTCAGGGCAGGAGATTCAGGGCAGGTGTTTCAGTGCAGGAGTTTCAGGGCATGAGATTCAGGGCATGAGATTCAGGGCATGAGTTTCAGGACAGGAGATTCAGGGCATGAGTTTCAGGGCATGAGTTTCAGGGCATGAGATTCAGGGCATGAGATTCAGGGCTTCATTTTCAGGGCAGGAGATTCAGGGCAGGTGTTTCAGTGCAGGAGTTTCAGGGCACGAGATTCAGGGCATGAGATTCAGGGCATGAGTTTCAGGGCATGAGTTTCAGGGCATGAGTTTCAGGGCAGGAGTTTAAGGGCATGTGATTCAAGGCGTGAGTTTCAGGATATGAGATTCATGGCATGAGTTTCAGTGCAGGTGTTTCAGGGCATGAGATTCAGGGCATGAGTTTCAGTGCATGAGTTTGAGGGCAGGAGTTTCAAGGCATGAGATTCAGGGCATGAGTTTCAGAGCATGAGATTCAGGGCATGAGATTCAGGGCATGATTTTCAGGGCATGAGATTCAGGGCATGAGATTCAGGGCATGAGTTTCAGGACAGGAGATTCAGTGCATGAGTTTCAGGGCATGAGTTTCAGGGCATGAGATTCAGGGCATGAGATTCAGGGCTTCATTTTCAGGGCAGGAGATTCAGGGCAGGTGTTTCAGTGCAGGAGTTTCAGGGCACGAGATTCAGGGCATGAGATTCAGGGCATGAGTTTCAGGGCATGAGTTTCAGGGCATGAGTTTCAGGGCAGGAGTTTCAGGGCATGTGATTCAAGGCGTGAGTTTCAGGATATGAGATTCATGGCATGAGTTTCAGTGCAGGTGTTTCAGGGCAAGAGATTCAGGGCATGAGTTTCAGTGCAGGAGTTTCAGGGCATGAGATTCAGGGCATGAGTTTCAGGGCATGAGATTCAGGGCAGGTATTTCAGGGCATGTAATTCAGGGCATGAGTTTCTGGGCAGATGATTCAGGGCAGGAGTTTTAGGGCATGTGATTCAGGGCATGAGTTTCAGTGCATGAGTTTCAGGGCAGGAGTTTCAGGGCATGAGATTCAGGGCAGGTATTTCAGGGCATGTAATTCAGGGCATGAGTTTCAGTGCATGAGTTTCTGGGCAGATATTTCAGGGCATGTAATTCAGGGCATGAGTTTCTGGGCAGATGATTCAGGGCATGAGTTTCAGGGCATGAGTTTTAGGGCATGTGATTCAGGGCATGAGTTTCAGTGCATGAGTTTCTGGGCAGATATTTCAGGGCATGTAATTCAGGGCATGAGTTTCTGGGCAGATGATTCAGGGCATGAGTTTCAGGGCATGAGATTCAGGGCATGAGTTTCAGTGCAGTTAATTGAGGGCATGAGATTCAGTGCACGAGTTTTAGAGCATGAGATTCAGGGCTTCATTTTCAGGGCAGGAGATTCAGGGCAGGTGTTTCAGTGCAGGAGTTTCAGGGCACGAGATTCAGGGCATGAGATTCAGGGCATGAGTTTCAGGGCATGAGATTCAGTGCAGGTGTTTCAGGGCATGAGATTCAGGGCATGAGTTTCAGTGCATGAGTTTGAGGGCAGGAGTTTCAGGGCATGAGATTCAGGGCATGAGTTTCAGGGCATGAGATTCAGGGCAGGTATTTCAGGGCATGTAATTCAGGGCATGAGTTTCTGGGCAGATGATTCAGGTTATTAGTTTTAGGGCATGTGGATCAGGGCATGAGATTCAGTGCATGAGTTTCAGGGCAGGAGTTTCAGGGTATGTGATTTAGGGCATGAGTTTCAGGGCATGAGATTCAGGGCTTAGGTTTCAGGGCATGAGGTTCAGGGCATGAGTTTCAGGGCATGAGATTCAGGGCATGAGTTTCAGTGCAGGAACTTGAGGACATGAGATTCAGTGCACGAGTTTCAGAGCATGAGATTCAGGGCATGAGATTCTGGGCATGAGTTTCAGGGCAGGAGATTCAGGGCAGGTGTTTCAGTGCAGGAATTTCAGGGCATGAGATTCAGGGCATGAGTTTTAGGACAGGAGATTCAGGGAATGATTTTCAGGGCATCCGTTTCAAGGCAGGAGTTTCAGGGTATGTAATTCAGGGCGTGAGTTTCAGGATATGAGATTCATGGCATGAGTTTCAGTGCAGGAGTTTCAGGGCATGAGATTCAGGGCATGAGTTTCAGGGCATGAGATTCAGGACAGGAGTTTCAAGGCATGAAATTCAGGGCTTGAGTTTCACTGCATGAGCTTGAGGGCAGGAGTTTCAGGGCATGAGATTCAGGGCATGAGTTTCAGGGCATGAGATTCAGGGCAGGAATTTCAGGGCATGTAATTCAGGGCATGAGTTTCTGGGCAGATGATTCAAGGCAGGAGTTTTAGGGCATGTGATTCAGGGCATGAGTTTCAGTGCATGAGTTTCAGGGCAGGAGATTCAGGGTATGAGATTTAGGGCATGAGTTTCAGAGCATGAGATTCAGGGCATGAGATTCAGGGTATGATTTTCAGGGCAGGAGATTCAGGGCAGGTGTTTCAGTGCAGGAGTTTCAGGGCATGAGATTCAGAGCATGAGATTCAGGGCATGAGTTTTAGGACAGGAGATTCAGGGCATGAGTTTCAGGGCATGAGTTTCAGGGCATGAGTTTCAGGGCAGGAGTTTCAGGGCATGTGATTCAAGGCGTGAGTTTCAGGATATGAGATTCATGGCATGAGTTTCAGTGCAGGTGTTTCAGGGCATGAGATTCAGGGCATGAGTTTCAGTGCATGAGTTTGAGGGCAGGAGTTTCAAGGCATGAGATTCAGGGCATGAGTTTCAGAGCATGAGATTCAGGGCATGAGATTCAGGGCATGATTTTCAGGGCATGAGATTCAGGGCATGAGATTCAGGGCATGAGTTTCAGGACAGGAGATTCAGTGCATGAGTTTCAGGGCATGAGTTTCAGGGCATGAGATTCAGGGCAGGAGATTCAGGGCAGGTGTTTCAGTGCAGGAGTTTCAGGGCACGAGATTCAGGGCATGAGATTCAGGGCATGAGTTTCAGGGCATGAGTTTCAGGGCATGAGTTTCAGGGCAGGAGTTTCAGGGCATGTGATTCAAGGCGTGAGTTTCAGGATATGAGATTCATGGCATGAGTTTCAGTGCAGGTGTTTCAGGGCAAGAGATTCAGGGCATGAGTTTCAGTGCAGGAGTTTCAGGGCATGAGATTCAGGGCATGAGTTTCAGGGCATGAGATTCAGGGCAGGTATTTCAGGGCATGTAATTCAGGGCATGAGTTTCTGGGCAGATGATTCAGGGCAGGAGTTTTAGGGCATGTGATTCAGGGCATGAGTTTCAGTGCATGAGTTTCAGGGCAGGAGTTTCAGGGCATGAGATTCAGGGCAGGTATTTCAGGGCATGTAATTCAGGGCATGAGTTTCAGTGCATGAGTTTCTGGGCAGATATTTCAGGGCATGTAATTCAGGGCATGAGTTTCTGGGCAGATGATTCAGGGCATGAGTTTCAGGGCATGAGTTTTAGGGCATGTGATTCAGGGCATGAGTTTCAGTGCATGAGTTTCTGGGCAGATATTTCAGGGCATGTAATTCAGGGCATGAGTTTCTGGGCAGATGATTCAGGGCATGAGTTTCAGGGCATGAGATTCAGGGCATGAGTTTCAGTGCAGTTAATTGAGGGCATGAGATTCAGTGCACGAGTTTTAGAGCATGAGATTCAGGGCTTCATTTTCAGGGCAGGAGATTCAGGGCAGGTGTTTCAGTGCAGGAGTTTCAGGGCACGAGATTCAGGGCATGAGATTCAGGGCATGAGTTTCAGGGCATGAGATTCAGTGCAGGTGTTTCAGGGCATGAGATTCAGGGCATGAGTTTCAGTGCATGAGTTTGAGGGCAGGAGTTTCAGGGCATGAGATTCAGGGCATGAGTTTCAGGGCATGAGATTCAGGGCAGGTATTTCAGGGCATGTAATTCAGGGCATGAGTTTCTGGGCAGATGATTCAGGTTATTAGTTTTAGGGCATGTGGATCAGGGCATGAGATTCAGTGCATGAGTTTCAGGGCAGGAGTTTCAGGGTATGTGATTTAGGGCATGAGTTTCAGGGCATGAGATTCAGGGCTTAGGTTTCAGGGCATGAGGTTCAGGGCATGAGTTTCAGGGCATGAGATTCAGGGCATGAGTTTCAGTGCAGGAACTTGAGGACATGAGATTCAGTGCACGAGTTTCAGAGCATGAGATTCAGGGCATGAGATTCTGGGCATGAGTTTCAGGGCAGGAGATTCAGGGCAGGTGTTTCAGTGCAGGAATTTCAGGGCATGAGATTCAGGGCATGAGTTTTAGGACAGGAGATTCAGGGAATGATTTTCAGGGCATCCGTTTCAAGGCAGGAGTTTCAGGGTATGTAATTCAGGGCGTGAGTTTCAGGATATGAGATTCATGGCATGAGTTTCAGTGCAGGAGTTTCAGGGCATGAGATTCAGGGCATGAGTTTCAGGGCATGAGATTCAGGACAGGAGTTTCAAGGCATGAAATTCAGGGCTTGAGTTTCACTGCATGAGCTTGAGGGCAGGAGTTTCAGGGCATGAGATTCAGGGCATGAGTTTCAGGGCATGAGATTCAGGGCAGGAATTTCAGGGCATGTAATTCAGGGCATGAGTTTCTGGGCAGATGATTCAAGGCAGGAGTTTTAGGGCATGTGATTCAGGGCATGAGTTTCAGTGCATGAGTTTCAGGGCAGGAGATTCAGGGTATGAGATTTAGGGCATGAGTTTCAGAGCATGAGATTCAGGGCATGAGATTCAGGGTATGATTTTCAGGGCAGGAGATTCAGGGCAGGTGTTTCAGTGCAGGAGTTTCAGGGCATGAGATTCAGAGCATGAGATTCAGGGCATGAGTTTTAGGACAGGAGATTCAGGGCATGAGTTTCAGGGCATGAGTTTCAGGGCATGAGTTTCAGGGCAGGAGTTTCAGGGCATGTAATTCAGGGCGTGAGTTTCAGCATATGAGATTCATGGCATGAGTTTGAGTGCAGGAGTTTCAGGGCATGAGATTCAGGGCATGAGTTTCAGGGCATGAGATTCAGGGCAGGTATTTCAGGGCATGTAATTCAGGGCATGAGTTTCTGGGCAGATGATTCAGGGCAGGAGTTTTAGGGCATGAGATTCAGGGCATGAGATTCAGGGCATGAGTTTCAGGGCATGAGATTCAGGGCAGGTATTTCAGGGCATGTAATTCAGGGCATGGTTTTCTGGGCAGATGATTCAGGGCAGGAATTTTAGGGCATGTGATTCAGGGCATGAGTTTCAGTGCATGAGTTTCAGGGCAGTAGTTTCAGGGTATGTGATTTAGGGCATGAGTTTCAGGGCATGAGATTCAGGGCTTGACTTTCAGGGCATGAGGTTCAGGGCATGAGTTTCAGGGCATGAGTTTCAGGGCAGGAGTTTTAGGGCATGTGATTCAGGGCATGAGTTTGAGTGCATGAGTTTCAGGGCAGGAGTTTCAGGGCATGAGTTTCAGTGCAGGAACTTGAGGGCATGAGATTCAGGGCATGAGTTTCAGAGCATGAGATTCAGGGCTTGAGATTCAGGGCATGATTTTCAGGGCAGGAGATTCAGGGCAGGTGTTTCAGTGCAGGAGTTTCAGGGCATGAGATTCAGTGCATGAGATTCAGGGCATGAGTTTCAGGACAGGAAATTCAGGGCATGAGTTTCAGGGCATGAGTTTCAGGGCAGGAGTTTCAGGGCATGTGATTCAGGGCGTGAGTTTCAGGATATGAGATTCATGGCATGAGTTTCAGTGCAGGAGTTTCAGGGCATGAGATTCAGGGCTTGAGTTTCAGGGCATGAGGTTCAGGGCATGAGTTTCAGGTCATGAGATTCAGGACATGAGTTTCAGTGCAGGAGTTTCTGGGCATGAGATTCAGGGCATGAGATTCAGGGCATGAGTTTCAGGATATGAGATTCATGGCATGAGTTTCAGTGCAGGAGATTCAGGGCATGAGATTCAGGGCATGAGTTTCAGAGCATGAGATTCAGGGCATGATATTCAGGGCATGATTTTCAGTGCAGGAGATTCAGGGCAGGTGTTTCAGTGCAGGAGTTTCAGGGCATGAGATTCAGGGCATGAGATTCAGGGCATGAGTTTCAGGACAGGAGATTCATGGCATGAGTTTCAGGGCATGAGTTTCAGGGCATGAGATTCAGGGCATGAGATTCAGGGCTTCATTTTCAGGGCAGGAGATTCAGGGCAGGTGTTTCAGTGCAGGAGTTTCAGGGCACGAGATTCAGTGCATGAGATTCAGGGCATGAGTTTCAGGGCATGAGTTTCAGGGCAGGAGTTTCAGGGCATGTGATTCAAGGCGCGAGTTTCAGGATATGAGATTCATGGCATGAGTTTCAGTGCAGGTGTTTCAGGGCATGAGATTCAGGGCATGAGTTTCAGTGCATGAGTTTGAGGGCAGGAGTTTCAAGGCATGAGATTCAGGGCATGAGTTTCAGTGCATGAGTTTGAGGGCAGGAGTTTCAGACCATGAGATTAAGGGCATGAGTTTCAGGGCATGAGATTCAGGGCAGGTGTTTCAGGGCATGTAATTCAGGGCATGAGTTTCTGGGCAGATGATTCAGGGCATGAGTTTTAGGGCATGTGATTCAGGGCATGAGTTTCAGTGCATGAGTTTCAGGGCAGGAGTTTCAGGGTATGTGATGTAGGGCATGAGTTTCAGGGCATGAGATTCAGGGCTTGAGATTCAGGGCATGAGTTTCAGAGCATGGGATTCAGGGCATGAGATTCAGGGCATGATTTTCAGGGCAGGAGATTCAGGGCAGGTGTTTCAGTGCAGGAGTTTCAGGGCATGAGATTCAGGGCATGAGATTCAGGGCATGAGTTTCAGGACAGGAGATTCAGGGCATGAGTTTCAGGGCATGAGTTTCAGGGCATGAGATTCAGGGCATGAGATTCAGGGCTTCATTTTCAGGGCAGGAGATTCAGGGCAGGTGTTTCAGTGCAGGAGTTTCAGGGCACGAGATTCAGGGCATGAGATTCAGGGCATGAGTTTCAGGGCATGAGTTTCAGGGCAGGAGTTTCAGGGTATGTGATTTAGGGCATGAGTTTCAGGGCATGAGATTCAGGGCTTGAGTTTCAGGGAATGAGGTTCAGGGCATGAGTTTCAGGGCATGAGATTCAGGGCATGAGTTTCAGTGCAGGAACTTGAGGGCATGCGATTCAGTGCACGAGTTTCAGAGCATGAGATTCAGGGCATGAGATTCAGGGCAGATGATTCAGGGCAGGAATTTTAGGGCATGTGATTCAGGGCATGTAATTCAGGGCATGATTTTCTGGGCAGATGATTCAGGGCAGGAATTTTAGGGCATGTGATTCAGGGCATGAGTTTCAGTGCATGCGTTTCAGGGCAGTAGTTTCAGGGTATGTGATTTGGGGTATGAGTTTCAGGGCATGAGATTCAGGGCTTGAGTTTCAGGGCATGAGATTCAGGGCAGGAGTTTTAGGGCATGTGATTCAGGGCACGAGTTTGAGTGCATGAGTTTCAGGGCAGGAGTTTCAGGGTATGTGATTTAGGGCATGAGTTTCAGAGCATGAGATTCAGGGCATGAGAGTCAGGGTATGATTTTCAGGGCAGGAGATTCAGGGCAGGTGTTTCAGTGCAGGAGTTTCAGGGCATGAGATTCAGAGCATGAGATTCAGGGCATGAGTTTTAGGACAGGAGATTCAGGGCCTGAGTTTCAGGGCATGAGTTTCAGGGCAGGAGTTTCAGGGCATGTAATTCAGGGCGTGAGTTTCAGGATATGAGATTCATGGCATGAGTTTGTGTGCAGGAGTTTCAGGGCATGAGATTCAGGGCATGAGTTTCAGGGCATGAGATTCAGGGCAGGTATTTCAGGGCATGTAATTCAGGGCATGAGTTCCTGGGCAGATGATTCAGGGCAGGAGTTTTAGGGCATGAGATTCAGGGCATGAGATTCAGGGCATGAGTTTCAGGGCATGAGATTCAGGGCAGGTATTTCAGGGCATGTAATTCAGGGCATGGTTTTCTGGGCAGATGATTCAGGGCAGGAATTTTAGGGCATGTGATTCAGGGCATGAGTTTCAGGGCAGGAGTTTCAGGGCATGTAATTCAGGGCGTGAGTTTCAGGATATGAGATTCATGGCATGAGTTTGAGTGCAGGAGTTTCAGGGCATGAGATTCAGGGCATGAGTTTCAGGGCATGAGATTCAGGGCAGGTATTTCAGGGATGTAATTCAGGGCATGAGTTTCTGGGCAGATGATTCAGGGCAGGAGTTTTTGGGCATGAGATTCAGGGCATGAGATTCAGGGCATGAGTTTCAGGGCATGAGATTCAGGGCAGGTATTTCAGGGCATGTAATTCAGGGCATGGTTTTCTGGGCAGATGATTCAGGGCAGGAATTTTAGGGCATGTGATTCAGGGCATGAGTTTCAGTGCATGAGTTTCAGGGCAGTAGTTTCAGGATATGTGATTTAGGGCATGAGTTTCAGGGCATGAGATTCAGGGCTTGAGTTTCAGGGCATGAGGTTCAGGGCATGAGTTTCAGGGCATGAGTTTCAGGGCAGGAGTTTTAGGGCATGTGATTCAGGGCATGAGTTTGAGTGCATGAGTTTCAGGGCAGGAGTTTCAGGGTATGTGATTTAGGGCATGAGATTCCGGGCATGAGATTCAGGGCTTGAGTTTCAGGGCATGAGGTTCAGGGCATGAGTTTCAGGTCATGAGATTCAGGGCATGAGTTTCAGTGCAGGAACTTGAGGGCATGAGATTCAGGGCATGAGTTTCAGAGCATGAGATTCAGGGCTTGAGATTCAGGGCATGATTTTCAGGGCAGGAGATTCAGGGCAGGTGTTTCAGTGCAGGAGTTTCAGGGCATGAGATTCAGGGCATGAGATTCAGGGCATGAGTTTCAGGACAGGAAATTCAGGGCAAGAGTTTCAGGGCATGAGTTTCAGGGCAGGAGTTTCAGGGCATGTGATTCAGGGCGTGAGTTTCAGGATATGAGATTCATGGCATGAGTTTCAGTGCAGGAGTTTCAGGGCATGAGATTCAGGGCTTGAGTTTCAGGGCATGAGGTTCAGGGCATGAGTTTCAGGTCATGAGATTCAGGGCATGAGTTTCAGTGCAGGAACTTGAGGGCATGAGATTCAGGGCATGAGTTTCAGAGCATGAAATTCAGGGCATGAGATTCAGGGCATGATTTTCAGGGCTGGAGATTCAGGGCAGGTGTTTCAGTGCAGGAGTTTCAGGGCATAAGATTCAGGGCATGTGATTCAGGGCATGAGTTTCAGGACAGGAAATTCAGGGCATGAGTTTCAGGGCATGAGTTTCAGGGCAGTAGTTTCAGGGCATGTGATTCAGGGCGTGAGTTTCAGGATATGAGATTCAGGGCATGAGATTCAGGGCATGATTTTCAGGGCAGGAGATTCAGGGCAGGTGTTTCAGTGCAGGAGTTTCAGGGCATGAGATTCAGGGCATGAGATTCAGGGCATGAGTTTCAGGACAGGAGATTCAGTGCATGAGTTTCAGGGCATGAGATTCAGGGCATGAGATTCAGGGCTTCATTTTCAGGGCTGGAGATTCAGGGCAGGTGTTTCAGTGCAGGAGTTTCAGGGCACGAGATTCAGGGCATGAGATTCAGGGCATGAGTTTCAGGGCATGAGTTTCAGGGCATGAGTTTCAGGGCAGGAGTTTAAGGGCATGTGATTCAAGGCGTGAGTTTCAGGATATGAGATTCATGGCATGAGTTTCAGTGCAGGTGTTTCAGGGCATGAGATTCAGGGCATGAGTTTCAGTGCATGAGTTTGAGGGCAGGAGTTTCAAGGCATGAGATTCAGGGCATGAGTTTCAGAGCATGAGATTCAGGGCATGAGATTCAGGGCATGATTTTCAGGGCATGAGATTCAGGGCATGAGATTCAGGGCATGAGTTTCAGGACAGGAGAGTCAGGGCATGAGTTTCAGGGCATGAGTTTCAGGGCATGAGATTCAGGGCATGAGATTCAGGGCTTCATTTTCAGGGCAGGAGATTCAGGGCAGGTGTTTCAGTGCAGGAGTTTCAGGGCACGAGATTCAGGGCATGAGATTCAGGGCATGAGTTTCAGGGCATGAGTTTCAGGGCATGAGTTTCAGGGCAGGAGATTCAGGGTATGAGATTTAGGGCATGAGTTTCAGAGCATGAGATTCAGGGCATGAGATTCAGGGTATGATTTTCAGGGCAGGAGATTCAGGGCAGGTGTTTCAGTGCAGGAGTTTCAGGGCATGAGATTCAGAGCATGAGATTCAGGGCATGAGTTTTAGGACAGGAGATTCAGGGCATGAGTTTCAGGGCATGAGTTTCAGGGCATGAGTTTCAGGGCAGGAGTTTCAGGGCATGTAATTCAGGGCGTGAGTTTCAGCATATGAGATTCATGGCATGAGTTTGAGTGCAGGAGTTTCAGGGCATGAGATTCAGGGCATGAGTTTCAGGGCATGAGATTCAGGGCAGGTATTTCAGGGCATGTAATTCAGGGCATGAGTTTCTGGGCAGATGATTCAGGGCAGGAGTTTTAGGGCATGAGATTCAGGGCATGAGATTCAGGGCATGAGTTTCAGGGCATGAGATTCAGGGCAGGTATTTCAGGGCATGTAATTCAGGGCATGGTTTTCTGGGCAGATGATTCAGGGCAGGAATTTTAGGGCATGTGATTCAGGGCATGAGTTTCAGTGCATGAGTTTCAGGGCAGTAGTTTCAGGGTATGTGATTTAGGGCATGAGTTTCAGGGCATGAGATTCAGGGCTTGACTTTCAGGGCATGAGGTTCAGGGCATGAGTTTCAGGGCATGAGTTTCAGGGCAGGAGTTTTAGGGCATGTGATTCAGGGCATGAGTTTGAGTGCATGAGTTTCAGGGCAGGAGTTTCAGGGCATGAGTTTCAGTGCAGGAACTTGAGGGCATGAGATTCAGGGCATGAGTTTCAGAGCATGAGATTCAGGGCTTGAGATTCAGGGCATGATTTTCAGGGCAGGAGATTCAGGGCAGGTGTTTCAGTGCAGGAGTTTCAGGGCATGAGATTCAGTGCATGAGATTCAGGGCATGAGTTTCAGGACAGGAAATTCAGGGCATGAGTTTCAGGGCATGAGTTTCAGGGCAGGAGTTTCAGGGCATGTGATTCAGGGCGTGAGTTTCAGGATATGAGATTCATGGCATGAGTTTCAGTGCAGGAGTTTCAGGGCATGAGATTCAGGGCTTGAGTTTCAGGGCATGAGGTTCAGGGCATGAGTTTCAGGTCATGAGATTCAGGACATGAGTTTCAGTGCAGGAGTTTCTGGGCATGAGATTCAGGGCATGAGATTCAGGGCATGAGTTTCAGGATATGAGATTCATGGCATGAGTTTCAGTGCAGGAGATTCAGGGCATGAGATTCAGGGCATGAGTTTCAGAGCATGAGATTCAGGGCATGATATTCAGGGCATGATTTTCAGTGCAGGAGATTCAGGGCAGGTGTTTCAGTGCAGGAGTTTCAGGGCATGAGATTCAGGGCATGAGATTCAGGGCATGAGTTTCAGGACAGGAGATTCATGGCATGAGTTTCAGGGCATGAGTTTCAGGGCATGAGATTCAGGGCATGAGATTCAGGGCTTCATTTTCAGGGCAGGAGATTCAGGGCAGGTGTTTCAGTGCAGGAGTTTCAGGGCACGAGATTCAGTGCATGAGATTCAGGGCATGAGTTTCAGGGCATGAGTTTCAGGGCAGGAGTTTCAGGGCATGTGATTCAAGGCGCGAGTTTCAGGATATGAGATTCATGGCATGAGTTTCAGTGCAGGTGTTTCAGGGCATGAGATTCAGGGCATGAGTTTCAGTGCATGAGTTTGAGGGCAGGAGTTTCAAGGCATGAGATTCAGGGCATGAGTTTCAGTGCATGAGTTTGAGGGCAGGAGTTTCAGACCATGAGATTAAGGGCATGAGTTTCAGGGCATGAGATTCAGGGCAGGTGTTTCAGGGCATGTAATTCAGGGCATGAGTTTCTGGGCAGATGATTCAGGGCATGAGTTTTAGGGCATGTGATTCAGGGCATGAGTTTCAGTGCATGAGTTTCAGGGCAGGAGTTTCAGGGTATGTGATGTAGGGCATGAGTTTCAGGGCATGAGATTCAGGGCTTGAGATTCAGGGCATGAGTTTCAGAGCATGGGATTCAGGGCATGAGATTCAGGGCATGATTTTCAGGGCAGGAGATTCAGGGCAGGTGTTTCAGTGCAGGAGTTTCAGGGCATGAGATTCAGGGCATGAGATTCAGGGCATGAGTTTCAGGACAGGAGATTCAGGGCATGAGTTTCAGGGCATGAGTTTCAGGGCATGAGATTCAGGGCATGAGATTCAGGGCTTCATTTTCAGGGCAGGAGATTCAGGGCAGGTGTTTCAGTGCAGGAGTTTCAGGGCACGAGATTCAGGGCATGAGATTCAGGGCATGAGTTTCAGGGCATGAGTTTCAGGGCAGGAGTTTCAGGGTATGTGATTTAGGGCATGAGTTTCAGGGCATGAGATTCAGGGCTTGAGTTTCAGGGAATGAGGTTCAGGGCATGAGTTTCAGGGCATGAGATTCAGGGCATGAGTTTCAGTGCAGGAACTTGAGGGCATGCGATTCAGTGCACGAGTTTCAGAGCATGAGATTCAGGGCATGAGATTCAGGGCAGATGATTCAGGGCAGGAATTTTAGGGCATGTGATTCAGGGCATGTAATTCAGGGCATGATTTTCTGGGCAGATGATTCAGGGCAGGAATTTTAGGGCATGTGATTCAGGGCATGAGTTTCAGAGCATGCGTTTCAGGGCAGTAGTTTCAGGGTATGTGATTTGGGGTATGAGTTTCAGGGCATGAGATTCAGGGCTTGAGTTTCAGGGCATGAGATTCAGGGCAGGAGTTTTAGGGCATGTGATTCAGGGCACGAGTTTGAGTGCATGAGTTTCAGGGCAGGAGTTTCAGGGTATGTGATTTAGGGCATGAGTTTCAGAGCATGAGATTCAGGGCATGAGAGTCAGGGTATGATTTTCAGGGCAGGAGATTCAGGGCAGGTGTTTCAGTGCAGGAGTTTCAGGGCATGAGATTCAGAGCATGAGATTCAGGGCATGAGTTTTAGGACAGGAGATTCAGGGCCTGAGTTTCAGGGCATGAGTTTCAGGGCAGGAGTTTCAGGGCATGTAATTCAGGGCGTGAGTTTCAGGATATGAGATTCATGGCATGAGTTTGTGTGCAGGAGTTTCAGGGCATGAGATTCAGGGCATGAGTTTCAGGGCATGAGATTCAGGGCAGGTATTTCAGGGCATGTAATTCAGGGCATGAGTTCCTGGGCAGATGATTCAGGGCAGGAGTTTTAGGGCATGAGATTCAGGGCATGAGATTCAGGGCATGAGTTTCAGGGCATGAGATTCAGGGCAGGTATTTCAGGGCATGTAATTCAGGGCATGGTTTTCTGGGCAGATGATTCAGGGCAGGAATTTTAGGGCATGTGATTCAGGGCATGAGTTTCAGGGCAGGAGTTTCAGGGCATGTAATTCAGGGCGTGAGTTTCAGGATATGAGATTCATGGCATGAGTTTGAGTGCAGGAGTTTCAGGGCATGAGATTCAGGGCATGAGTTTCAGGGCATGAGATTCAGGGCAGGTATTTCAGGGATGTAATTCAGGGCATGAGTTTCTGGGCAGATGATTCAGGGCAGGAGTTTTTGGGCATGAGATTCAGGGCATGAGATTCAGGGCATGAGTTTCAGGGCATGAGATTCAGGGCAGGTATTTCAGGGCATGTAATTCAGGGCATGGTTTTCTGGGCAGATGATTCAGGGCAGGAATTTTAGGGCATGTGATTCAGGGCATGAGTTTCAGTGCATGAGTTTCAGGGCAGTAGTTTCAGGATATGTGATTTAGGGCATGAGTTTCAGGGCATGAGATTCAGGGCTTGAGTTTCAGGGCATGAGGTTCAGGGCATGAGTTTCAGGGCATGAGTTTCAGGGCAGGAGTTTTAGGGCATGTGATTCAGGGCATGAGTTTGAGTGCATGAGTTTCAGGGCAGGAGTTTCAGGGTATGTGATTTAGGGCATGAGATTCCGGGCATGAGATTCAGGGCTTGAGTTTCAGGGCATGAGGTTCAGGGCATGAGTTTCAGGTCATGAGATTCAGGGCATGAGTTTCAGTGCAGGAACTTGAGGGCATGAGATTCAGGGCATGAGTTTCAGAGCATGAGATTCAGGGCTTGAGATTCAGGGCATGA